>NW_017386035.1:917820-929191 GCF_000237925.1 Schistosoma mansoni | reverse complement strand
GCATGAGCGACCATGACTCCTTTTATGTTTCTAATTAGTGCGAGTTAAACAATTTCGATGGGTTTGTGGACACATTTCATGAAAATCCACTTGCGAGATCCGAATAATAGAACATCGTCACTTATTTATCAATTCTTTGAGCGTAACGCTCTATGTCCACAAATATATATTATTCCTATATAATGTCTTACATCAACTCGGCGCTCAAATACTGTGAAATTATTCGCTCTAATTTAGACGAGAGTTCTTATATATAATTCTCATATTAGTTTAATAAAATTCATGTATCAGTCAGTCAGCTACAACGTAGGACCAGGCACATTTATGCATCGGTCCAAGTTGCCATACCTCGTTAGCACAAAATTCATATATGAATATACATATTACTGCACATTAGAGTAAAGCTTGATGACAATCCAAATGAGGACAATATTGTTTGCTTGTATGTATTTGTTGTTCTAATAGATAATTAACATTCCTGGTATAAGTTTCCTAGGTCGACTTTTTTTTACTGATTCGCGTAATTTGCATAAGTAGTGTACTTATTAGAGTGACAGTTTATCAAACTTAAAATTAAACCATAAAAAGCGCACTATAAGCTGGTCTATATTAGTTTGGAGCTCAGAATATCAGAAAGTAAGAATTTCATAACCCGATGGAATATATCACTATCTCATAACTAACTGTTTTGGCAGATGCTTTTCTTCCCCATAAGTTTTCCATTTTGTTGATGGCTGAAACATCACTCCGACTTTTTTTGTCTATCACTCACTGTGTTAATATGGAGTGTGAACATTTGAACCGAAACATAATTGTGTCTTATGTTAATGATCTCGGCCGCAATAAACAATACCTTATGATAGATCTATGAAATTTGTTTAGATAACAAACCGACTTAAGGATGACAACCATTGAAAGCCACGAATTAATGAAAAGTTATTTCATCTCAGTACAAGACTTCTCAGAGGTGGGCGCTCGAGACTTTCACTCACTACCACAGAGTAGATAGAGAAATTCCAGGCTTCGCAGCGAGCATTTTACTTTAGACAGAAGATTAATGAATATTACATTTCATATCGAGGATCGCAGTAAAGACTGATATATAGTTTCACTCTGCCATGGTGAGTGTCAAGAGCACGATGAGGGTTATAATTACATGTATACATCCGAAAACTATTAAGGATAATTAAATACTTACAACAAAGAATTCTAATTTCCTTTAATTGGACGAAAAACTTACAGAGTAGATAATTAACAGGCAAAATACACAACGCCGTCTACAGACCTTCTAGGGTTACTGTCGGTCCCAAGCCCGCAACGGAGGAGGTTTGGGCATGGGGTAGACAACCGTATCCCGTGGAAAAAGATCTTGCTAAAATAATCGCTAACCAGAATAAATCATGAGCAGTCTGCTCTCCGACATAAAGGATCTTCACTTAGAAGAACTATGACGACTAATAGTGAAAGCCGAGATTCTTCTGAAATCAAAAGGTCGACGCTCTTCTAATAACCAAAGAAACGACTAATATAGGTACATGGTATGTTCAGAAAATGTGGGAGACCGGGAGGACCACTTAAATGGCGACACAAATGAGGAGATACAACTTGGCAGTGTTCGGAATCAGTGAAACCCATTAGACCCCAGCTGGACAGAAAAGGTTAGATTCGGGTGAGATGCTCTTGTACTCTGGGTCACGAAGAAGAAAATGCTTAACACACACAATGAGTTGCACTGGAGTTGTCCAATGAGGCAGGAAAAGCACTTGTAGGATGGGAATTTCATGGGTCCAGTATCATCAAAGTATCCCTCGAAACGAAGGAAGGGATCACAATGAATGTCGTCCAGTGCTGTGCACCCACCAATGATAGCAATGAAGATGATCAGTTTTATGGGGGGTTGCAGCCGATCGTGGGGAAGTGACCAAGAAAGGACCTGACTACCGTGATTGGAGACCTAAACGCGGAAACTGGAATGCACAACACTCGGTATAAAGATATCATGGAACTACATAGACTGACTGGGTGAAAGGAACGAGAATGGTGAGAGGTTTGCAAATTTACGTGCCTTCAACAGAATGGTTATAAGTGGGAGGTCTATGCTCCTACTTGGACCGATGCATATATGTGCCTGGTCCTACGTTGTAGCTGACTGACTGAGAAAGTCAGGTAAATGATAACAGATGTATGGTCCAATGGAAGATATCACCATTTCGTAACTAACTAAACTGGAAAATTTTTTTCTTTCATATAAGTAAAAAATGTATTGGCATGTATGCACTAATTACCATTAATTCTTCAAACAAGTAAATTGAAACTTTCGAACTATAACGAGATTTAACTTCTTCAAATTTAGAATCATTTGAAATTATGATTAAAATTTCAAGAGAAGATTCAAATTTGTCCATCAAATGAAGAGCTTCACGTCCTGAAGCACACAGCACGCAGTTCATTTCCGCTGAAATTCAAGTAGAATAAGGAGTGATTAAAAAATTATGATTGTTTATATCTTTCTTAGCTTGAAACTATGACTACAACATTTTCAATTGAAAACCCGTTACCGTAAGGTGATTTGAAAGAGTATCATTTTGTTAAGGACAATGTATTACACCATCCTAAAACTAATATATTTACTTGAAATAATTTTCTATATATTCAGTTTCGTATTTCTAGATGTTTCTAGCAACAGTGAAAACAGTCACGAAAATTGTATCGAACCCAGTTAAAAGAGATACCTTCATAAACGCAATGAATAAATATCGAGTTTGAGTCGTACCGAATTTCACTGAAATTCTATTAACTGTCGTACTAATCATGTGGCACGTTTAATATAAAACAGTCACATACAGACAAATTATTTGGTAAAATATACTATACTAAAGAAAAGGTGAAAATTAAGGTAATAATATCCAAAACAAACTCACTTTGAGATAGAATATGTTGCATAGCTTCATCGCCGAGAGTTGGATACAAAGGTACGATGGTATAAGAATATGCTGCACATGCATGCTGCATAATAACCCACTGAATAGTAGAAGAAATAGTTGGGTTTAATGAGCTGTGCAACTAGCAATAATTATAATTGAATAAGTATAAAATAGAATAACGCAAATATATTGATTGTTGGGTAACAGTTGTTTTCTTCAGAAAACATATTTGTTTATGAGGTAGATAAGTGACGATATAACACGCCTGCGCGAACCGAGTAAGGTAACAGGAGGTTTAGATCCTGAGCATTAAAGTCTCACACCTTTAATTAATTATCAAACTGAACGGCGATGTGTATGAATAATCAATTAGAGTATGCGAGTAGCAAAAAGAGATGAAGGTGGATAGAAGAAAAAATGAAAAACAATTGGTAAGATCATCTATGAAGTTTTCTTGAACCAAGAAGATAGAGGCATTACAAACTTATTTTGGATACCAAGACTATGGTTTTGAGTACGAATTCCTATAGCTTTTGCCATATGTATGAGGATGAGAAGATTTGGATAAACTACCCTGGATAAGTTAGTTTTATCTACCACATAACCACTACCGACCATATGTGATAAAACGGAGCTGAGTAATGACTCTGTATGACCTCTTCCTAATTACGAAAGGGGATGTATACTAACTCGTAATACTGATATAACTCTCTTAACAGGAGTAACCAAATTGGTAAAAGCACATCGAGATGGAAAAACCAAATAACCTGTTCTTCAACTAAGCAACCACTATAGATTGACTAAATGACAGATAAGGAATAGATGCATGAAACGTTCTTTTAAATTAAATCAGACTATACAATGTTCGCAATCCTAATACCAAATAAAAAATTTATTATTAGTTTTCAGTACATAAAATGGTGTCGAGAATAATTTAACAAAAGTTAAAGAAAAGATTAATCTATCAGCAAACACAGGACCTAAAGGCTGGGAAATTAACGAAATATAGGATAAGATTTATGAAGTAACACAAGTTGTTTTTGAATGTATTTGAGCAAAACAGTGGTTTTAATTACCGATGAATTGTGTAATTGAATAGAGCAACGCAAATTTCCTTACTAATCAAGGATAAAGAACTCAACAAAAACCACATATTGTCACAGAAATCATCATGCGTTAAACGACCAACCATACCACACCAAAAATTAGAAAATTGTCGATTAAAAAAGAGGTGGGAGGAGACAGGTTCCTGTACTTTAACCTAAATATGATTTACCATCTAACTGTTTGTAAGTAGCAACTGTCACAACGATCAAAATTGAAGAGTAAGAAATGAAAAACAATGAAGAAACGTATGCGTAGGATAAGTATACTAGGCATTTTTGTTCTTTAAGTAACCTAAAGGAATAAAATTTGTGACTTGTGGTACAGAGGTAAGGTCTCAACATTCGGATATCTCACTCTCCACGATCACTATTTACATACTATATCTCATTGGTAAAATCCCATTTGGTACAGACGCTGAGAACACTTCAATAATTGATTAATTAATTCATGAAGTAATATGTACTTCAAAATTGAATAACTTTCAGAATTACCTCTGGTGAATTTGGTGCATAAATCCCGATAACATTTTCACTGTCATGTTTAAATTCCACAACTTTTGAGAGCGCCGACCCGATAGCTCTAATTCGCTCATCCACCTGAAAAAATATACACTTTAGTTGGGACTATTTTACTTCATTATAAGTTAGCCACGAGTATGGATCATTGAAAGACGGTCGTTTCCCCAGACACCGATTAGACCCTGTATTTGAAGGAGTTTCAAATAGAGCATTAAAAACAAATAAATCGGTCAGTGAAATCTAAGAAGCTTTTTACTGCGACCACAAAAAGTGCAGTAAACCTAATAAATGATAACGTACCACGAATTACAAATTAACTGCTGACCCAGTAAACCACGTGAGTTAACAGTTTTAAATCATGATAATACAAAACATCCTCATTTTGAGTGGCGATCATAAAATAAACAGTATTTCAGGCAATAAAGTACTATTTAATCACACTAGAACAACATTCAGAATTTCATAGTTCAGTAACAGGAAAAGTCTATAATGTTCTTCCCCGCCTTTTTAGTAAATAGCATAAGAAATAGTAAGAAACTTCAATAGTAAAAACTTATAGGATTTCACTGCTCAAAGATAAGCTTTCTGACGTTGTAAATATATTGAAATAATAAATTTTAGTTTGTGAGTAAACTTTTTAGAAGCTTACACTGAAACTATATTAGAATGAAACAATTATTTATGCCTATAACATAACGCTACCGGTGTTAGGCAATTCCATTGCCGTGATTCCCCTACGACAAAGAGTGTATCATGCCTATTAGTCAGAAATTTTTGACACGTATCACATTTTTATTTCACGCCATCTGGTCACATTCAACTCACCACACATTCAACTCCTTTGATTTTGAGAATCTACTTACATACGCCTGTTACCCCACGTGGAGAAGCATAAACCGCCTACCAGATTTCTCTAGCAAACTCTGTACTATGCAGTCCTTTCCAGCTGCTACTCATGCTTTTCATGTCTTCTTCAAATTATCAAGCAGTTTGTTCTTCTGTCTTTCACTTTCTCGTTTCACTTCAGGATTCCAGGTTCAAGCTTGCCTCGTGATGAAATCTGATGATTTCCGTAATGTATGTCCTATTCACTCCCAACGTCTTTTCCTAATTTCCTCCTCGGCTGGAAACTGGTTTGTTCTCTCCCACAGTAGGCTGCTGATGATGATTTCCCGTCAACGGACACTGAGTATCTTGAGTAGACAACTGTTTATAAATACTTGTACCTTTTAGATTATGGTTGCAGTAGTTCTCCAAGTTTCAGCTACGTACAGAAGAACTATCTTGATGTTTGTATTGAAGATTCTGACTTTGACATTGGTTGACAGCTGTTTTGAGTTCCGCATGTGCTAGCTTTGCTTTGCCAATCCGTGCCTTTACGTCTACATCAGGTCCTCCTTGTTCACCGATGATGGTGTTCGGGTACGTGAAAGTTTCCACATCTCCCAGGGTTTCGTCATCAAGTGTGATTGGGTTGGTGTTCCTCGTGTTGTATTTCCAGTCGCTGCTTTTTCCCTTGTGTATGTTGAGGCATACTGCTGCTGAGGCTTCTGCTACACTGACTGCTTTCACCTGCATTTGTTCGTGTGTAGGGGATAGAACGGCCAGGTCATCCTCAAAGTTCAAATCGTCTAGTTGTATGCAAGCTGTGCACTGTATTCCGCGCTTCCCCTCAGATGTATGGGTCTTCATAATCTAGTTGACCACCGGAAGGAAGAGAAAGGATGAGAGTAAGCAATTTTGCTTGACACCGGTCTTCAATTGGAATGCGTCTGTCAACTGTTCTCCATGCACCACTTTGCGGTGTAGTCCGTCGTATGAATTGCGGATGATCTTGACGATTTCCTCAGCTACTAACTCAATAGTGTCGAAGAAGGTTCCATAGTGTTCTCCTATCCACAGAGTCGAACGCTTTCTCATAATCAAGGAATTTGATGTATAGTGATGAGTCCCATTCAATTGATCGTTCAATGATGATCCGTAGTGTCGCAATTTGATCTGAACACGATCATTACTTACGGAACCCATCCTGTTGATCTGGAAGTTGGGCGTCAATTGAATCTTTTGTCCGGTTCAGCAACATTCTGTTGAAAACTTTTCCTAGTACCGATTCTTCTAAACTTTTCACATTTGCTCGCACCTCCTTTCTTTGATATCTTGACGAGGTATCCTTCTTTCCAGTTTGTTGTTACTTTTTCTTCCTGTCAAATCTTCCAGAATACAACGAGTTGCATGTTCGCAGTTACTTCCATGTCTGGCTTCAGATTTTACATTTTCAGGTACTGCTGCTTTTCTTTTCTTGATTAGTCTGATGGCCATCCTGATTTCTTCGATCGTTGGTGAAGTGACATCTATAAGAAGGTCTGTGTGTACTACTTTGATGTTCAGTGGGGCTGTCCTATTCAATAGTTCCTCGAAATGTTCCACCCAACTCTTCCTCTACTCTTGAATCTCAGTGATTGTCTTGCTTTCTTTGTCCTTGACTGGTCTCTCTGGTTTACTACATTTCCCTGCTAGTTTCTTCATTGTATCATATAGTTGTCTCACATTTCTTCTTGAAGCTTTTTCCGTTGTTCTTGGCTAGGTCTTTCACATATTCCTGCTTGTCAGCTCAAATACTTTTCTTCACTTGTTTGTTTGATTCTGTGTATTTAGCTTGTGCTTTGACTTTCACTGTTCTTGTTCGGTTGTTGATAATTGCTGTCTTCCTATTCTTTCTTTCTTCAATCATGTCCAGGGTTTTGATAGAGATCCATTCTTTACGATGATGCTTCTTGAGGCCCAGAGACTCCTAAAACGTTGAAGTTAATGCTTATTTGATCCTTTTCCATTTGTCCTCCATAGTAGTTTCCATTTCCTTGAGATCTTGTAAGGCTTGGAACTTGTTGTCGAGATCCATCTTGAAGTCGTTGAGTATTCTGAACATACAAATGTATTAATTATATATCTCGTGCACAGTAGAAATACTAGATAATTCGAAGTCACAATCAAGTTGTGGTTTAACTTGTCGATTTTATTTATTTTATATATGGAAAGATTTTTTTCACCACCCAACACAACAGAAAACGTTTAAAGCTTTAATTTTGTTTCGTTTTCGTTATCTAATGGCATGGGATACAACTTAGTATAGAATCCCTAAAAATGTTTTATTTTCCAACCGCTAAATATATTGAACCAAACAAATAAAATGTGGGAAATTACAATGAATACACTACCATGAGTTAGGGGACCTTTGATACCATGCATAAAAAATCCATGAGACAATACTAAAAAATATGGTCTTCATCTTAGTTTGTCTAAACAATAATCATTTTTCAAGACATATTCGCTCATACAAACCCATCAAATTTCAACTAGCAGCAGCAAAAAGGACAGGGGAATTTTAGAAGACTTTGTTTTCAAATCATTCACGAATTATTGGGTATGGTGAAATTCACCTGATCTATCGACTGATGGAAAACACAATACCCTCATGAAAAATAGTTACGATAAACTGTTGGCTGTTTGTGAACCGATTTTAATAAGTCACTTCTTTTAGGATTAAGTGCTAGTGACGTCTCGAAAGACAATGAAAAATTCACATGTAGACCACCTGGCTAAAACAAACAAGAGCAACAAACATAATAAAAATAACAAGGTTCTACTTCGTAGTTGATTATTCAACTAGATCTATTTCGCAAATCAAAGTTTATCGTGAACAGACAACGATCAACAAATAGCGTGAATGAATGAACTTACTCGAATTACTTAAGCCATATTCAAAAATGTCTTTGACTGTTTGTACACGAGATTCGTCGGTGAACTTCTTAACAATTGGAGATCTTCGTGCACCAGTCTAAAGTTACGGAACAAATCAGTCAATAAATACGAAAAATAATTCTTGAAATCAATTAATAAAATAGCAATATAAAGAAAATTCTTCGGTCACAACCTAATAAGTACCAAACATTTTTTACAAGATTTGAAGAAATTGAGGAAATTAAAACTTTGCCGAATCAGTTATTTGTAAATGAAAAATTAATTGACTGAAGTTAAATTAACTCGTCTAATAGGTTCTTGGGTATGAACACCACTAAATGTAAAGACCAATGAAACTTCTTGGCTTCCCAAACCAAAACTGCAAATGATGGTGTATGAGGCTAACCACGTATCAGTACGTACATAAGAGTATATCAAATTGAGAAATTTAAGCATTCCTAATGTATTTAGCACATATGATGTGGCTAAAAGAATGATAATCAGCCTACACTGAGTTGATCAAGGTTTATGCTCCAATAAAACTTTATATCTTTATCCAAGGTTATACTTCACATCCGAATTACACACTCCGTGGTTTTGCATTATGCGACCTACGATTTGTAGATATTTGTCATCGAATAGTTATAAAAACTGATATCGCATGAAAATTGTTTGAAGACTGTGAATTCATCACAAAACAAAAGAATGATGCAACAATATAACAAAGAACAATAAACGTCACATCGAATAATACCTAATTTTTGTTGGGGAGATCAAGAAAGTCTTGAAAAAATTCAAACAAGATTCTGTAAACTCTGAGAAACATCCTATCCAATTAGTATTCAATAGAAGTTTTGCCAGAAACATCTAGAAAGTGGCAAGTCACATGTTTCGTTTCTGATTGGATGATTATTTGTAGTGCTACTATGTTTAGTAGAGTTCCAGAAATTTCCAGAAGCCCAAAGCCATTCAAAATACTATAAATACCCTAGGTCCTCTGTACATAAACGAACCTTTGGAGCAAAGCGTCTTCTCCATATTTCGCACCTTTTCTCTCGGGTTCGAGTTGCTGTGTAGATTTAGACAGGGGGTTACCAGAGAGCTTAGGAAACCGAACCTAGCGTTCACTTAGAAGGCTTATCAGTTATCTGATAAGTTAATCTAGCATTACGACTGTTACAACCAACTAGCAAAAAGATAAATTTGTAATTTATTAGTCAATCATCTGTTCATATGTACTACAGAAAATTAGAGAATATTTTATTTTCAGAAAAAAAAATCCGAATCACTATTTTACAAGAGATCCTATTTTTCTCCCCAAGACAGACTCTTTTGAATTAAAAATCCCCTTTATTACAGATTATTTTGGTGGAATAAATAAACACTAAAATTACTAATTAAATCATACTCTTGAAGCATAGCTAAGAGATCGTTTAACGAGAATACATTAGCTTTTCATAGCCATATCTCACATTTGCTCCTATTAACAACCTATGTGTTGACTGGGTTGTTCACTTTATTTAATGACACTACCTGCTCTAGGGTGCTTACAGTACCTTTTAAAAATAAATCTCATCGAAAACACTCTGATCACGTTGAGTTAAATACCATGATAAAGGGAGTAGATTCAGAAGCTCAGGTACCTAAATGCCAGTCACCTTGCCACAGAAACTGCATGTTAGGTTGTTGATACTGCTGAAATAACTATTATTCATGTTTTGACAAGGTTTTAAATCAGTCTGTCAGACAACAATCCATATCTTGTTTCTAAGCACCACGCTTAATACTATTTCGTTTATCTTAATAATTAATTACATTCTTCTTTTCGATATGTTCACTCATCGATCTGAGTTTTTCGCTATTGTCGATAGGTAAGATTTTCAATTTCTTGCTTTTCCTTTTGGTAATCTCTTCTTACTGTGTTGTTATCAGATGTGGTAATTCGAACCAGTACTGTATTATTTACATTCGTCACTGAATAATTATTTAGCATAGAATATTTGAGACCATTAAACACTACACTTTTAGAAAACGATGGATAAAATGGTTATTTGAGTGATTAACAACTCACTTTGGGATCGGATATTATTGACTGCTGATTTAAATGAACACTAATAAACGATCTTGAATGATCTATTGGGAAACATTTTCTATAGGCATTTGGATAGGTTGACCGTTTATCTTTGAAAGTAGAAACAAACAGAACGGAAAATAACTAGGAGCGCCCATCTGCCTGTGAATATAACGAAGAGCGGAGTCAACTTAAGCTCAGGCTAACAAGAAACCTACGCAAAGATCGCGAACAGTGGTGGGTAGAGAAAGGAAGGGAAATGGAAAAGGGAGCGGCATTAAGGCAGGGAAAATAATGAGACATGACAAAATGTCGCTTGTCAGTCGTAAGGTCTGTAAAGTGACACCTTAGCGATAGTCAAATTATCTACTTTTCGACCAAGTTTATACGAAATTTTAACCCCTATACTTTCATTGCTTCTATAATTTATATATATATATATATGTCATGGAACGCAAACATCATAACACTTCGTCAATGTACAAAACTGAAGCTTAGCAAAACTGTGTTCAGTACTACAAACTAACTAGTTCTGTGAATTTCAAATGGAACAATCTTTGGAGCACTTAGAAGAGTATATTGTCGGCCTTGCCTGAAATCTTATACATTTACGTGAAGAAAGACACGTCAGTTTTCATGTTAAGTGGCCAAACTTTCAAACCAAACCTACCGGGCATTGCACAGTATGCACCAACTGCTGGCTGACGAGACTTATCGCAAGCTGATGGCAGTTAAATAACAGGCGAAAGGTGAATTGAATCTTGATTGGCTTAGTTCAAATGGTTCAAATGGTTGAGGACGGAATAGAAGAAGCTTTCGCTTAACGGGCTTCCGTGTCTGGTAGCAGTGGATCACCAATACCTCCAGGCAAGAACCTAGGTATATGAACGATAATAGAGGAAAAAAAAGAATTTGGTAAATCATAATAATGTTTTCCTTAGTCCTTAGGAATAAGTCAAGTTTCCTCTTAAAGGACTCCTGGGAAACCGCTGGACTAGCTCAGTCGGTAGCGA
>NW_017386035.1:866966-917620 GCF_000237925.1 Schistosoma mansoni | reverse complement strand
AGTCTATGTCTAAATACTCTCCACTAGACTATACTATTACTCACTCAAAATTCCCATAGTATACAATCAGTTTCAACTCAACAGTAAACAAGTACATAGACCAGATCGTCATTTTCAGGTTGAAAAAGATTATATTTTACAGGTTCATTACAATAAACAGCTTGGATTAAACTAGACAATTCGAACTTTGCAGTTGAAGACAGTCAGTGTAGCAACGTCCTCTACAGCGATAGGCCTCAACATACACAAGGGAAAAAACAAGATCCTCAAATACAACACGAAGAACACCAGCTAAAGCTAGCCTTTACGTGAAAACTATAAAAAAAACCGATAGTGAGCTGAGGCGAAACCACAGTTAACTATTAATTTGAGTGAAACACAAAAAAAAAGAAGTAATCTACCGAACGCATAGCTCAGAATAGATTCTTTAGATCGGAAATGGTACTTTTGTTGCGTAAGAACACAGCAAAAGTTTGAGAAATGTAAATCATGTTAGGACTAAACTTCCCATTCGATTGGCTTAGTTGTTTGCGCGCCATTTGTCCAATATTATCAGTATCTGCGTGTTTTTGATGAGAAATTAAAACCAATCATTTTCTATGCCCTCGCTTCTTGGTGTTAAGGTTGGGTTACGCTGACCCACATTCCGAAATTCCACAACTTTTTTCCTCTTCCTTTCCTGAAAACAAACGTGAAATTTTAGAAACACGTAGAATCATATGCAACGCAGCAGGATATTATATTAAGGAGCAAATATAGTGAGCAGTTACTTCACCACCAGGAATTGTGCTACTTGGGTTACGGAAGAGGCAGAGGTGATCTGAAAGTCACGTTCGTGACTCCTTGGGTTTGTAACGGTTTCCTACAACTGAATATATATCCCACAAAATTTCCTTTTTCGATGTAAAGGCAGAGTATCTTGCATTTCTTGTTAGCTTGATAGATAAGTTAAATATTCTGAGCGCCAATCCTTGTCAATTCTTCATTCCGTGTCTGCAAGTGAATGATATTTGTGTCCTACAACGTACAAGTCGAACTGCGATATATGACATATCCCTAGTGGTTTTATGCTGCCCTGGGTTGGCTGTACACTGAAATAGGTAGTTTGTGGGTATTGTCGTGAAGTTTAGAGACAGTTTAACAAGTGGTAAAACCATAATTTCCGCGATTCTTGCATGTTCTTTCAGGAGGTTCATAGATGTTGAATCAGTAAATAAATCCCCATCAATAATTTGTTAGTCTTCGAAATAGATTCTGACCTCACTAGTTTTACTGAACATACCCTAGCTGAAAGCACTCAGTCACACATCCACGTCGGAGCAGAGAGTTTCATCTGTGCATCTAGACCTTATTTTCCAAAAACTACGAAAACATAACATCATTGTAAATATCCGGAAATGCCGAATCAGGCCAACCCCCTGGATAGTCTCGGAAATGCACCTGACTCTCAAGGTATTCGCCCATGCAAAATGAAGTGGCAACCAGTCCACACTACTCACGGCTGACCACAGCCAAGCAAACGTTGAAATTCAACCGCCTGACAAGTTTTTTCTAGTGGTTCATATGAAGCTGTGTGTCTCCTATAAAAAATATTGCTATACCAGATTCGTGGAAATGCAAACATCATTGATTTGGATGATAATCCGCAAAGGCATTTTCCATAGTGAAGAAAGCATCTTCAAGCCAGTAATGTTTGCATTCTCCAATAACAAATCATCTATCAGCATCGCTGTGGACACAACCGGCTGACCAGTCGCAGGAGTTTTAAGAAAACGCGTGCACGAAACTTGGTAACATTTACCGTTCTCATAGTGCGAGTGACAAGGCACAGAATTAAGGTATGGCAGTGAACTCTCAGCTATGTGTTAGGCCGTGTGACACTTCCAACACTCTGTGGAAGGCAGAGAATTCACTTTTTTTCACCGATCATAAACTCTTACCTTCTCTCTAAGTTCATCTCCAGACAAGTGCTCACCTCGAGAGTCTCGATAACTGGACTATATTTCGCAGTTTACTTCAAATATACAACATATCTCTAGAGCAAACAATCTAGTTATAGACACTTTGTCTCGTATACCCTCCTTGAGCAGTTCTAAAGGGATGGACTTTCCTTAACTCGTCCAGATTAAGAAGGTAGACACTGGTCTTCAGCACCAGTTATCTTCAACAACCATGGAACTAAGTGTCAAAGAAATGGAACAGGTGAATGAAGCCTTAGAGTGTAACACATTTACAAGTAGGGATAGTCCAATCGGGCCGAAACACTATCGACGCAATGCCTTCAATATGTTGCACAAGCTTTCTCTTCCAGGTGTTCGTGTAACCATCAAGCTTATAAAAGAACGATTTCGTTGGCCCGGGGTGAATTAAGACGTGAGGGTGATGTCACTCTCCTGTGTAAGCTGCGAGAAATCAGGTGACTAGACACAGCGAATGTCCCTTAGGCCCCTTCACAACTCCCGATGCTCGTTTCGACCATGTTCATCTGGATTTGTTAGGACCTTTGCCAGATTCAAACGGATGCTCTAGGCATGTGTGGATCGTTTCACTCGATGGCTAGAAGCAGTACTCATAAAGGACATTACTGCTGAACCAATGACCTGCATATTTGAACGCTGGTTAACGAAGTTCAATTGTCCTTCAACCATAACTACAGACGGTGGACGTTATTTCGAACCGGAACTATACGTTCTCTTACCACATTGCTAGAAATCATACTATTCTCAACGACCGCCTGCCACTCACACGAAGACGGGTTGGTAGGACGCTCTCAATAACAGCTAAAAGCTTCATTATCAGCTGCAAACGTTTAACAGTGGACTGACGCTCTTCCATTCGTTTTACTCGGTATTCGCAATGCAGTGAAGGCCGACATTGGGTACACTGCAGTTCATCTCGTTTATGGAACGACAATTCAAATTCCAGGAGAATTCGTGGATCCTTCATCTTTTTTAGTGAATGTAGATCTAAAATCCTACATGAACAGTCTTACGAACGCAATGCGTTTACTTAAACCTATTTCCACTCGACTCAAGTCTAATGATGTTTTCATTCAACCTACAATACGATAGAGCACACTTGCACATATATATAAATATGGAAATGAATGAATCATCGAATCAATTAAGCGATTAATAGTAAAGCTAGCAGAATGAATATAGGCAGTAAGCAATGCTTAAGCATACATATTTATACAAGTGCAACAATAATAAAGGTACAATAGTTTAGATATTTTGTCATTGTACGAATGACTCTGTCCGTTAAATACGTTAGCAAAAAGATTAAACAAATTACACGTGAAAAAAAACCAGTTGTACGTGAGCTGCCATAAAATTACTGCCTTGTGATATACTGGTGTTTGATTGACAAACCACTGATAAGCTTCGAGAATTATAAGGAGCGTCTCTGGATTCTAGGAATTCTGGACGCAACAATATGTGCATCGGTAGTTTATTGTGGCCGAGTACGGCCACCTCGATTAAGTGTTCCTGATTCCACGTTTACCGATATTCCCCACGGGTTTAGTGAACCATGTAAGTCTTCCAAGTTATTTTATGCTCAGCTTCAAGGATCATATGGTCAGGAATTAGTGTCATTAATAGCGTACCGTCATTGAATTGAGACATAATACTAACCCTATTGACTGTTTATTTTGTGAATAATTTTTAATGACATCGGTATAAAAACGTAACTGAATTTGCAAAAGTAATAACGAAAACAAAAGAGATCTTTGTTTTAACGTGTGAAGCTAGTCCTTAGTTGGGGTTTCAAGATTTAAAAATTGATGATTGTGAGATTTTACGAGCAGCAACGATCTTGGACTTTACATATAGGTGGGATAATGATGATTTACTGTCTACAGCTTAGATGTTTTCACTATTGAATGGCAAATGAAAATTGTTGAGTATTTCATTAGTGGCTTAACCATGGAACATAGGAAGGAACATAAACCGTAACCAAAGGGTGTTATTACGGACTTTTGTTGGCGTGTTTAGATCACAGCCTTGAGTTCACTCGTTCTGTTCCACAATCTGAATACAGACCTTCTACAACTACTAGTCTGTCCGCTTCTATGGGCAAAACGAGGAGTGTCTACCGGCCGAAAGACCACACCGATCCACAAATGTCAAATCGTGAATGATGGCTTGACGATTGACCACAAATGCTTTCAAAAATTCTCTAATTACTTCGATGGCGATGTAGACGAACCTGTACCGTATAAAGTCTGTGGGGATCACTACCTAGTGTTCTTTCCCGACAATGAAGTTGTGAAAAGACAAAGTATACAAATAAACGAATTAACGGCTTGGGTGTGTTTCAAATTGAAAGAAATCAAGCATCTGAGAACTAATGAAAACAACAGTTGATATATCTTTAAATCGAGCATCCATACATCCGTGGAAATAAGTAAGATATAGCACACGATATTTTTAAGTTTTGATTTGAAACAGCTGGAAAACCTCTGACTAGGGAAAATGTTAACCACCATTCATTCCTTACTGGCCCACTGAATCTTCACCGCTAAGCTGCAGAATCTTTGTGAATTTCGTGTTGATTTGGACCACCTCTTGAATACCAGTGTCACATCAACGTGAAATGACTGCAATAAATGTTTGTGGATGTCATGTGCAGTAAGACTGGTGATGAGCATAAGGAGAAAGTTGGAACACTTGAGCTACATTTAGAATTGGCCAATCACCTAATAGTGATCAATGTTTATTGTGTCAAGTCCTTGTTCAGTTACTATCATTCACAAATCACTTAGAGTTTCTTAAGAAACACAGATATAACTAATTTTATCAGTCACGTTGAGTAGAGGTGCCAGCGGTAATGTTTTATACGATAACAACTGCGTCGCTTTGTGAAAATCACTAGAATTGTGTGAGACTGCAATATCTTGGATAGACATTTGAAACAATGGAAACAAGCTATCTGATAGTACATTAATTTGTTTCGTCGGTGAATGAGGTAAGACATTTCGTAACTGCCAGAATTATGACAAGGGGAGTTAAATTTTATTGGGATCGCTAAAATCTCTTCAAGCACGATGACCTCTCGACTGAAAATAAACTCAACTCCGGTTCGTAATTTTGGCCGTCTACTTAGCGACCAAACGGGGTGGAGCTGGAATCATCGTTTACGCCATCCTTGCAAGTAGCGGAGGTTGGCTTGCCTCGTTCTGTGTGTTTTCCACCGACTTTTCGGTATCGCTTCAGAATTTAATCTATCAATGTCCCGGGAACTCGTGGCTAACGTAACACTCTTAATGTTGTTGCCAATGTTTTTAAATCAGTATTGTTTGTCGGATTTCGCTACTACCACCCAAGTTACCCTATTATTACCAACATACTTACGTGTTTTATGCGACAAATGTCAGTGTGTTCTGTTTTGAGTATTTTTTGTAGGTACCGGACACCAGCTTTAGCGTTTTCTGGCTTACACTAGTGTTGCACAGATCTGGGATTTCCTATCTCTTCGCATATTCGTTCCTAAGCGTTATTTATGATGTTGTCGGGAACCATGGAAGCAAACGAGCCCCGTTTTTTAATTCTCTTTAGTAATATCGATAACCTCCTTCCATCAACGAGTCAAATCAACTTTGGGTGTATATTTGCTGATATCAGCTTGATACTCAGGCACCTGACACCTGTGTCCGAGTCAGGGGTGATGTCATTCTCTTGCAGAAGGTTTGTTGCTGAAAATATAGTATTATAACATGATTTAGACTCTGTGTGCGGTGCATGAAATCAAGTCGAACAATGAAAAGCCAGAAATCTACTAACCTTATGTCGTGTATATCTGTAGTTTTGACCATGATCATATGAGGAAATTAAAACTTATGGACGTTTCCGTGAAGCAGTTTACGTCTACTCGACATACAACACTAGCAGAGGAAAGTAAATTAAACTGTTCTACCTATTGAATTTCGTTAGTTATAAAGCGTTCGAGTTGATCGCTACAGATATCAGTAGACATGGAACCTCGGTTATATTTATCTGGCAGAAGGAGAATAGGAAGTAAGATATGGTATGGATTATAAATGAATCAAAACCAATCATGACAAACATTAACCATACTGAAACATTTAAATTCAATAGTGAAAGATACTTCAGAAAGTACTTGTGCAGAACTAGATGGAGCGGAAACACAACTGAGCCGCAGCTGTCGACAGTAACATTGTATCTTTGGGTAGCAATAAAAATAACCGCATAAAAATTCGCATTGGTAGATTGAACGCTCAGACGCTTCTGATTGGCCCGTTCATAAATTATGGTCTTGCCTTATATTCAAGGTTATTCAGTTAACAATTCATTGGGAAGTAGCTAATCAGGTCACAAAGATTAGCACAAGTTTGGTAAATGCTTGTTCAGTGGAGAGTCACACTCATCCAATTCATGTGTATTTCGTAATTCTAAATGCTCTAAATGTGGTATGATTGGACACATACAGTCAATTTGTAATACTACTGCCAATTTCTCTGCAACTAAAACTAAACGTTGTGATTCTGGTCCTATTAAAATGAGCACTTCTAATAATCACTTATCCTTATCCACGACTCTGGAAAACAGTATAGAGTCACATAGTAGTCCAGAATTAAATGAAACTCGGAATCATTGTGAGACAGTAGTTTCTAATAAACAAACTTCTTATCAGTTTTCTCATGTTATTGTACCAGACATGGTTTGTCCCAACGATTCACATATTCTTGATGAGAGTTGTATATATATATATATGAACAATTTGATATAAATAGTAACATTAGACGTAGGGGATAAACATGTGATATAAGATTTTTCTAAGTTTGCTAGTTCAGTAATTGTTTAGGTAGTACATTTATTACATGTATTACAGCAATCCAATGAATCAGCAGGAAACTCTTAATTTTATTCTTAAGTGGATAGCCTGCTGGTTTATGAACGGTGTTATTTAGGTTTACTTCCTGTGTCAGAACGAATTATTGATAATTATCTGCAACTAGAGAAAGTAAAATGAGACAGAGAGCATGTAACAACAAAACAATGATTACCAAAATGTGTCGTTCAGGTTAACCACTGTTCATGTTAGATATTATTCAAATAAGTTAAGGCTGCTAGGAACAGTGTTAACGTAAAGTGACAGCAGGTAAGTGGTTTTACTTAGGGGATTCACTAAAAAGAATGGCTAAACATTTAAAGTTCTATAATCTCACTTGTGGAGTGAGTTCTTACAAACCTGAGGAAAATATGTTAAGTGAATCAAATCATGATCGAAAATCTGATGAAGTTTTGATAGATGGTTGTTCTAATGATCCATTATCCTCCAATGACATTTACAATAGATTTGAAGAGAATGTTTCAAAAGGAACAAACTCTGATGTCATTCGTCCTCATAATGCATTTGTTTCTTGTGGAAAACTTGTTCACTGAGAAGCACGAGTACTAAATGAGTTCGATTTTGATTACAATTCATATCAAATGTTTATCGTTATCATGAAGTCACGTTCAATGAATACTCTGGTCAATGTGAGAAATTTATTTTAAATGAAGCCACATTATTCCTAAATTGGGAATATGATGATTGAACATTATTTCGTGGGGGAGTGTTGGAAAATATATGGTTCAAACTCTAGATATCAGTGGTTTTAGTACATAGCCGAAATGTTGATCATGTACAATTCCAGGACCCATGTGATTCCGTTCGAATTTTAGTTGGTAATTCTAATACTAATGAGTATATTCTAGATCATACAGAATCTACAGCTACTACACAATCGGACAGACACATGATGAACCTAAGGAGAAGAGGTACGATTGATTTTCATCTAAGCTGTGGCGGTTGTTGTGTTTGTATCAAATAATGTTTCCTTTTTACTCGATGACTGCTAGATTTACGATTCTAAATACGATACGTTTGTTCTTGCTCATATAGTTCTTCTTGGTCAAATTGCGTCAGTCCTAGGATTTCTAGTTTGTACTATAATTCAAATACCTCAAATTATCACAATCACCCAAGACAGTTTCATGGGGAATGCTAGTGGGCAACCTATGCTCCCCAATGAGGAGCGACAGGAGTAGGTAGGTAAATGAAAAAGAAAACGATGTTATTTCAAGGACAAAACTTACAGTCGTCTAGGCAACATGGGTGATGTCAGTGAAATGCAACTGAGTTCTAGCCAAATTATTATTCACAAATAGCTTATCGGTACATAAGCGTTGTGAAGAAATCATTTTGTGAACACAGAACAGGAATAAACGATTATGTATCACCAAACGAATAATAAAATAGAAGGAAAGATTTGTTTAAAAATAAACAAACAAATAAGAAACTAAATCACTGTTGCAGTAAGGTTTGATGGTAGAATAAGCGTTTTTGCAGTAGTAGTTAGGAGTGATGCTATGAGTCTCAATTAATCCCAAAGGACAATCAAATATCAATTTGTATGAGTCACATATAGGTGGTGAAGATTAAACGAATCTGGAAAATTTAATTTATTTGAGTGTAACACAAGTTACTGTCTTAATTACAAACTTCTGATACTTAAGAATAATATGTATTTAGAAGGAAAAGAGTGAACGAGAAAAGAAATGAACAACTAGTGAAAGGGTTCAGCCATGATAATGAGAGTGTAATGAATATCAACCTCTGAGGTAAAACATCCGGAAGCCGAATGGTTGAATGTCGAACAGTTCACCGACCTTCATTAGGGTCACGGACAGCCAACGAGCATCAATCATTTGTAAGGCATGGACTTACTAATAAAATAGTGTTCATGCTCTGTTCCCTTTGCGCATCCTCATTAATATATTTGTGTAATAACGTCGTTTGTGTTGTACGGTCGTCCAAATAGCCATAGCACCTGGAAAATAATACATCTTCTTCCTGTTCTGGTCGACAGGGATTCTGTGTGTTGTGTGCAATTGATCCTAACCGATTATACTAAAGCGGCTCGGTCGTTTTTGTTCCATGAGCCGTAAGCATCGTAGATCTATACCGAACTTTAATAACAAGATACAATAACGAGGAACGGAGGAGTTTTTAGACGAGCCTACTCACCTCATTGTATTTTGTCTTCGCATTGACTTTATCAGTCAGAAACGGATACTCCAGAAGTAATACTAGTGATAATAGTATTTAATCCGTCTGAGCAAACTTAGATGAAAATTATCAGCATCATTGAGGAAACTTTGCTTAATAATGTTGACAGTGAAAAAAGCTTAAGTTTTTCCATGTATGATTCTGACCAGTTCTAGTGATTTAACCATATCGAGTAAAGTCCCAAAATTTTGTGAGGATGATGTTTCAAATGAATCAAATCCTGACCATATTTATTTAAAGCGTGGTCAGAACTCTGATGCCATTTCATCAGATATGGTTTATTCTCATAATGATTTACCTAGTTTCTAGCGGAATCCTAATTAAATGTGAGAAACAAATTGAAGATGAGTAGAGATCGGATTACATTTCTGATAGTGTAGCATCAGATGTCATTTGCTCTCATAATAGATATATTTAGGGTGAAATCCCCGATGAATGGTAAATATGTTCTAAATTAGTCAAATTATGGTCTTATTTCTGATATTGTATAAGATGTTGGATGTTCTCACAACCTATGCATGTCGAGTAGAATACTCAGCCAGTGGCATGATGAAACAGAAGACATAGAGAGCTTGTCCGAAACAGTAAGAGAGCCAGTTCTCCAGATGTAAAATTTGCACAGGCAGGAATTTTTGTCTAATTCAGAATTATCCTGATGAGTATGAAGTAAATGCATATATCCTATTTGAATGTCATGTAGCCGAATCAAACCTCTATGAATCATGTGTTAATTACACATATCGACTCCAAGAGTGCACGTTCATGTTATGGCTAAAGCGATGGCTTCGTACTTTTCTCTCGTGAAATGTGAAACGAGTAGTGCATCGCACTTTTTGTGAAACTCATGACTGACTCTCTACACTTGACACGCCCGTAGCATGATGGAATCGTATTTTGTCGTAGGAAACTTTGAATTTTTCACATAAGCCAGCGTAAACAACAGAAAACGAAATACCCCCTTCCTCATGGATTGTGGTTGTGTAGATAATAATTCTTGCCCCATTTTGACTGGTTGCCAGTTCCGTGTGTAAGCATCACATGTGGGTCCTTACTAGAGTAACGCCCATCTTAAAACCTACTTCGATCAACAAACAATTTACTTCATACACTAACCTTAATGCGGGTAGTGTGCAAGTTACTGCATTTTTGTGGTTTGCAGCTGAGTAGCCGCGAACTATTATACAAGACAAAGAGGTTCAAGTATCTGTAGGAATACACGTTTTAGAAAGTCCTGAAACTTTTAAAAGTTCCTGGACTGATGCTGGTTGCCTCCTAGTACTATACACCAATATCACTATTTTTATTGGAAGACCCACCAATCCCTACGTATGTATTCATTTAGTAAATTGCCAGCATCTAACTTTTCGAAATCGGAATTCGTGTCATTTAGCATATTGTCGACTACACGGTGTAGGGTCACTGAATATCGAACAGATCATTGATCCCTGTCAAAGTCAAGGATAGTCAACAGGCATCAATCAATTACACGCCATGGACTGGCCCACGCGGCAGTGGTTGTTCTTTCACTTCTGTAATTTCGTGGTTGTACCTTGACTAATATATTCTTGTAATAACGTCTTTTGTGTTGTACAGTCTCCATAGCGTCCATGATTCTTTCATGCGTCGATGGTCCAATCCACGTAAGGGCCGGTCGTGAGTTGTGACTTCAGCGTTAGTTGGTTCGTCACCATTCTCGTCTAACTCTAGTAGGCCCCCAATCATTTCGACATAGAACGTCAACGTAGATGATCCTACACTGGTGAGCAAGGCTTCGAATAACGCAACCTATCATTATGATCTTTTTTCTATTGCATTCTATACTTTTTGTTTTCATCTTTAACTTCGGCTATCTTTATCAGTTTCTGTGAACATTCGTTGCTTCATATCATTGTTGATTAGTATGTAGTGGATGTCGAGTCGTGGACGGACTATGATCACCACTACTATTCGATTACGTGTCCAAAAACGACTGGGTTCCCTTGATAGCCCGTAAATCAGAAGGCTTTACTAGTCCAGATCAAGTATATTTATTGGCGATCTCGTGGTATCGAAATAATACCGAGACGTGCCAAAGAGTACAAGCGAATAAGCAGTGCGTGAACAAGCTCGAACCAAACAAGGCGGATAGCGGAACAAGAAGTGAAACTGATACAGTTAAACAAATATAGTAAAACAATCTCTGGTACGATTGGTTACAATAACAATAATTGTTTCTGTTATTCCAATCGTGTTCTTATCGAG
This sequence comes from Schistosoma mansoni, assembly GCF_000237925.1. NCBI lineage: Eukaryota > Metazoa > Platyhelminthes > Trematoda > Strigeidida > Schistosomatidae > Schistosoma > Schistosoma mansoni. The sequence continues at coordinate 906,304 of NW_017386035.1, read as the reverse complement.
ACTGGCCGGTCACTACAAGTATTTCAACTGAAATAATTAGTTCGATCGATAGAACTAGCCAATCAACTACGACTATAATCGACTATCATGGTTCTTTAACAAGCATTAGCAGCATGTAAATGCTCCTGTGTAATATGTCTGTTAAAATATCTACCACTCGTAAGTATAGCCTCAAGGCAACACGAACGCTTATCTGTTTGCAACTTACCTACTTGTATAACCAATATAGGATTAACTGTCGATTATAAATTCATCTTTCTGCTTAATCACTACCAACTAACTACTATCAGAAATTATCTACTAGAATATTTTACTTTTTGACCACTGCCTGCCTAATTTCCAATTGCTGAGTTCCATGGCGAATCAGAGGATACAAATGCTAGAAATTTACGGTGAGTTTGAACTAAAAATTTCCTGCAATGTTAGATCTTGTTTAGACTGTTTCGCCAGGCAATGCTACGTGTTTGGCTCAAATTAAATTTGGACGTATATCAATTCAGTCTCCAACGCTTCGTTAATCTACGAATTCGATCAACAAATTTCAATTACTTGGGAGCAAGAGTAACCCAGGCGAGTTTCATAACTGTGTTAAATAATTTCGTATAATGTTTATGATGTCTAATAATAATTTCGAGGCTACTTTCACTTAGAGTAGTCATACATTCTGTCACTGCCGTCAAGTTTTAGTCGAAACTATGTACATTTATGACTCGTAAGTCAAAATGCTGTAGAAAAATGTATTACGTGTACACGAGCAATCTTAATCCATATCCTTACCAGACATTCATCGTACTTAATATTGTCACTTAACGCTAGATAATAAGCTCTTTTACGAAACGATCACGTTATCTAAACCTAAACTTTAGTTACATTGGTGGTTACCATTTAAATTAATGTTTACTATGCGCTTTGTATTTGCTGTTATCTCACACGGTAAATCATAGCTCGATTTCCTTATTGCACGAAAGTCACTTCAATTTCTTCGGTTTATTCACATGCAATATGGGTTTGGAAAACATCTAAACGACCTCCGAAACTCTCCACGAACCCCACGATAGTATGTTTGCTACTGTACATCCAATCGCTACATTAACAATGCCCAAACGAACGTTCAGTACAATTGTCAGTATACGAAAGAATGTTACTTCGATGTGACATTACAACACATCCGAACTATTGTAGTTATTCAACTTCGACGTCGTATTTTTTTCATCTCATGAGGTATTGTTTCCGCGTTGCTGTTATCTAATAGATGATTTCGGTACATCAATCGGCTGTTCAACTACTCGACGATCTAAAGCCTGTCCAGTTCAATTGGTGGTTTGACGACACTCATGCACACGAATCATCGGTTTACGCAGTCGAGCGAATCTCCTGCAAACTGACAACGATATTGTCGTCTCGACCCCAACACTGACAGCATTTTTCACCGATTTCATTGACATGAGTCCAGAGTGACACTCTTGGTTTCTTATGTTCTTTTCGACATTTTTCGGTTCACTCATCAAACACATGTGCAGCACTCACCATTTATCATCTTTTAGAGATTTCATCGTGCCACCTTCCGCTCTCGCTCTGTATTCTTCGACCCATATTTTCACAGCAGTTATCAGTTTTTCCAAATTGACTGCAAGTTGATCAGAAGCTTCACACAAGGAAACCACGACTTATCTTCACGGTTATACTTCTGTACTTACAGTTAGTCTGTTAAATATAGATATAACTAGAAATCGACGCTTACGAACAGTTTTCAACGACACTTACTGACTTTCTACTGTGTACCGAGGACAGTACAAACATTGGCATCGATTATTAATACACTTATCGTACTATCACTGTGACATCACTACTCTGCGGGCAAACTTAACGTTTCTCGTCTGAGGAACTCAACCACTTGTCATAGCTATATTTTTCCACGCGACTTGATAAAACTCTAAAATGTCATGTTTCTTTTTCTATTATTTCTATGGTTGATCGCTTAACATTCAACCAACGTCCTTGTTACGTGTTATTACTCGCTTTCCGACCAGTTTCTGCAGCCTCCTTTCCATTTCTCTTACAGCTCGGCAATACCCGGAGGATTCATATTAATCGTCTGGCAACCTCCGGCGCGCGACTACTCCCAACATGTTTGGTATCGATTCAAACGACCGTTGAATCTGGTGGGGGAGTATTGTAGGGTCACTGAATATCGAACAGATCATTGATCCCTGTCAAAGTCAAGGATAGTCAACAGGCATCAATCAATTACACGCCATGGACTGGCCCACGCGGCAGTGGTTGTTCTTTCACTTCTGTAATTTCGTGGTTGTACCTTGACTAATATATTCTTGTAATAACGTCTTTTGTGTTGTACAGTCTCCATAGCGTCCATGATTCTTTCATGCGTCGATGGTCCAATCCACGTAAGGGCCGGTCGTGAGTTGTGACTTCAGCGTTAGTTGGTTCGTCACCATTCTCGTCTAACTCTAGTAGGCCCCCAATCATTTCGACATAGAACATCAACGTAGATGTTCTACAACGGGACACAACACAGACTGTGTCTAACTCGTAAGTTGCATCAACGTTTATTTTTGTTCCTGCAGTGTTCAATTTTCAGTGACAGACGCCTCAGAAGTAATGTTTTGTACAAACGCTGTGTCTCTGGAGTCTAGAAGTCTTCACAACCCAGTTAACTGCCACAATAAAGAGGAATCGCCAGAGTAAGCAATTTTGCTTGACACCGGTCTTCAGTTGGAATGCGTCTGTCAACTGTTCTCCATGCACCACTTTGCAGTGTAGTCCGTCGTATGAATTGCGGATGATGTTGACGATTTCCTCAGCTACTAACTCAATAGTGTCGAAGAAGGTTCCATAGTGTTCTCCTATCCACAGAGTCGAACGCTTTCTCATAATCAAGGAATTTGATGTATAGTGATGAGTCCCATTCAATTGATCGTTCAGTGATGATCCGTAGTGTCGCAATTTGATCTGAACACGATCATTACTTACGGAACCCATCCTGTTGATCTGGAAGTTGGGCGTCAATTGAATCTTTTGTCCGGTTCAGCAACATTCTGTTGAAGACCTTTCCTGGTGCTGACAGTGGTGTGTTGTCCATGTAATCCTCACATTTGTTGAGATCTCATTTCTTTGATTTTTTTCTTTCCATTTTGTTGTTACTTGTTCTTCCCAAATATTTACGAAGGAAATGTGGAGCACGTTTACATTCACCTCTATATCGGAATTAAATGTCTTATCTCGTTCAGCTGCTCTCTCACTATCATTTTGTCTGATACCCCTGTTGTTTGTGCGGTAACGGCTATAGGAAGGTTCGTATGTGTTGTTCTCATGTCCGAAAGGCCCATCTTGGTTTCTTTATCCAAACGTTCTCTAGAGTGCTCTGCTTACCTGCACCGCTGGTCTTGAATCTCAGTGAGTGGCTCTCCTTCCTTCTTCTCAACTGATCTCCTGCACGGGCGATATGTATTTACAATTGATTGATCACTGTTTAGTGACTAATAACGTGTCAGGTCCTTCTTAGTGCAGATCGAACTCTACCGATCAAGTGACACGGGGTCAACTCCACCAGAGAGCACCAGTCACCTCAAGATTACAGGTACACCTTGCTGATGAGTAAAAACAGCACAAGACCTAGATCTAAGGTTTCCTGCCGACTACCTTTGACCAACACCTCATCTCAACATAGTGCACGCGATGTCAAGTTACCTAGACTAGTAGCCACATTGCAACTTGGTCGACAAAATTTGACATGCACTAAGAAGGACCTGGCAAACATGGCACTGGTCACTAACCAGTAGTCAATCAATTGAAAAGACTAAACACGTATATATCTAATGTCGAGATTATCATGGACCAAGTATGTTAAATGTAAAGGGAATTTCAATCACTTTTACTGTAAAAGTTTATTTAAGTGACAGTATATATTTACAACTCAACAAAAGGAAACGTCAGAGGAAAATGTTGCAGTCTCACAGCAATAGTGGAAAATATATTAACGACCACCATGAGCAGTAGTTTTATCAGTCCTTCGGGTTTCTTTATGTTTGTCGATTAACTCTTGTCGACGTTGTTCATGGTGACGTATAAGATCCTGATGTTGAATTTGAACATCACCTAAAGCTATTCGTTCTTCTTCTAAGCACAATCGTGATCTGTAATGTCCAAAAAAGTCAAAACATGTACTAAACAATATATATTTACTTGATAAAGGAAATAACCTTTCGTAAAGTTAACTAAATCAAACTCTTTGGACACTATTATTTAGATAAGTATTTATTAGAGTTTCTTAGTACACTTTGTTTAATAAAACTAATGTGAGAGAAAAATAGAGGAAGACTATTACTTCAACTACTTTGTTATTCATCTTGTTGTACTGATTTACTACGACAATGTGAGCCGAAGCACTGTTTTGTCATTTTCATGTTGATTGTAATTTACTGATTGATTAGACAGGATGCAACTATCAGTATTTAGTAATTTACTTCATTGAAGAAGCATTATCAGAACCGTAAACAATTGGCAAGAAAATGTTAATGTGTAATATGTATTCTGTACATTATCGTAAACCCCATTCCTATTGATAAGACAAGATATCCTTTTTGAAATCACTGTGAGTAAAATGCTGGACGACTATTGTAAAATGGTGAATATAATAAATTTATTTCCTAACCTTGTTAAATTCAGATTAACAGTTCAGAGACTGTTACTAAAGAGTTACCACCTAAAACCTAATCTTCAGTATCGATGACATTATTGAGATGACTGTGAATGCTTTCTAAACATTGGACCTGCAATCGACGTCGTTCAGTCGTGACATCCAGATATATAGTTCTCAAATAATATTTAGCTGATTAGTGATGTGTTCATAATAGTAGTATGTGGTCTAAACAACACAACTAGAAATTTGAATTGAATTTACATTAAGTTTGTTCGTCGCCACTAAGAGTGAAAGATAGTAAGGGTTTTTAACATGGACAGTGATAAAGGTAAGCGGCGTAAGATTTCTAAATATGGAACTTCGATAATGCGATATGAAGACGAAGTTTATCAGAATTATGTGATATATTAGCGCAATACATTTCGAACAATCTGATCACACATATACTTGTTAAGACATTTTTATATGAAAATTAAAAGGTCAACTAGACAGGTTAAGGTAAGAAAATAAATAAAGTACACAAAAACAATGTGATGACTACTCTGGATAATAAATCAGCATTACCAGGATAGGTTAAGGCTAAGAACAAATTGTTTTTGAACACATAAGGGGGGTTTCAATTTCCGTATAGCCAAGGCTTCAATAAACCTTAGTATACGTCCTTGAAGGCTTTTGTACAACACTACAAACGCTGATTCGATGTCAACCTTATGACCAGTTTCAACCAAATGTTTCGCAATGGAGGAAGATGTTTGTCTATCCTGTGATCTTATTTGACCATTGGAATTCATTTGGTTCTTCAGCCATTTAGGTATGTGTTCCGCCACCCTTATTTGCAGATCACGATTGCTCCTCCCTATGTACGTGTTTCCGCACATACATGTAAATTGGTATACACAATGGGATGTGACACAATCGCTTATGTGTTGTTTAGGTTTTTGGTGAAACATCGACCTTGTCTTTTCAATGATGACAAGTTGAGCTGCATAGAATGTCCTGTTTATGGCTAATTTTAGTCTCCGTCTCAATATGAGACTATTTGAGTCACTTCTAAATGGTAATGTAATATAAACTCGCTTTTGGGTGCCAGAAGCGTCATAGGCCTAATCGTATTGCAACTCTTCCAGCGGTTTATGAATAACCATTATTCAATAACGTATCAGTTAAAATATATAAGAACACTCGTCTAAATTAGAGCGAATGTCACAGTATTTGAGCGCCAAGTTGATGTAAGACATTAAATAGGAATAATATATATTTGTAAAATCTCAGCGAATGAATTTGGAGTAAATCCAACGTTTCGCCTGGCAATCTGGTCCAAGCTTTTTCAAGGAATTATAATCAAATATCAAAATTATCGAATATAAATAGGTACATGGTTCTCCGGGTTCATTGTACACTGAATAGGTCATCCAATCAATGTTAACAAAGTCTACACTAGGTATGTGTATTAGTGTGTAAGAGATGTGTGATGTGAAATGATAAGCGTTAATATAACATATTGTATAGAAAACGTAAGAGGTGAGAGGAAAAATTACATTTACACTATATATTGTCTCTTATCAGTGAATTTATAAGGAGATACCTCAAGAGTTGATGAGTCAGAATATTTTCTTAACTTATAGAATAATATATACACAAATAAATGTATGTATATATCTTTGAAATTCAGACATTTATGATCATATTGTAAATTTTTAAAAACTGTATGTATGTGTCATTTCTAATGTTCCAGTTAATTGTTTAACAAATTCCGATAAGACAACTGATTAGAATCATTGAAAGCAATTGTTGTCAATTAGATAATACGAAATAGATAAAAAACGTTAAGGAGTTCAGGTTTTTACTTATTAATGATTAGCTGCCATGCACTGCTAATTGTATTCCATCCCTCCTATTATTATTGTTTGGATCAGCCCAAATGTATAGGGCTTCAGCTGTTTGCCTTTCCTTGTAAGAATTGAAATCTTTTTGAAGGATTTTTGTGTGAACGAAATCAATTGTATGACCCGATTCTATCGAGTGTAATGCTATCGCTGATTTGTTCTCTCATCTGAGGATTTAGGAATGTGTTTCAAACATCGTTTGTGTTCCTTCACCCTCACATTCAGTTGTCTCGATGTTTCACCTACATATGTTGCATTACAGTCACTAGAGTTGGCCTCCTTTATGTGCATTTACAAGTTCAGCTACTCCTGTGGAGATAGCTACATCGGGCGTACTACTAGGCAACTTAACCAACGAATGAGTGAACATCTACCAGCATGGTTTGGAAAGGGCCAAATAAAAACAATACGAACTTCTATCTTGGCACATCTAATTGATAGTGGTAATATTGTTGATAAATTGAAATCATTCCAAGTGATCTATCGTATACCTCCATCATTTCCCAACGGAGTTCGCTCCCGTCTACTTCATATAGCAGAAGCCATAGGAATTCGTACATTCCATCCCAATTTATGTGTACAGAAAAAATTCGTAACCCCCCTATCCCTTCCATGGCCGGACATAACTTAATAAATGACATTATTATTATTTGTAAAATTTATTTTTCTATAGTTGAAAGCGTGAGTCTCCACAAAACCCCTTCTATAATAAATTTATTTTTATTTATTATCTTAATTTGGTTATCATTTTTTTGTAATTTTCTACCTCTTTCCGTTTGTATTCTTCACTATCTATTTACTTACACACTTCTTATTACGTAATGATTTTAATGTTTTGTGATTACTATTCTAAACAATGGTTCCCTTTGATAAATTTGAACAGAGAAATGAGAAGACAAATTTTGTGAGATAGTACCACTTCGTGCTTTCTCGTCAGTCACATACAAGCAACATGTTATTCGTGTAAATACAGTTTTGAAGATAAGGTCAAAATTTCTTATTTAGCATGACATTCACTCACTAGAACCATGGTAAACAAAGGTCAACGTACAGTTGTTTTTGAACACACAAAGTCGGACTTTTCCGACCAATCAAGATAGCTTCGAGTAGTTTGAGTGTGTGTGGGTTTTGATGACATGTCACAACTCTAAAGGCTGATTTTGGGTCAATTTGATGACCACTCATCATTAGATGTTTTGCAATGGACGAGGCTGGGTTTCTTGATCGATCTTGAGATGACGGGCTAGGTGGATGAATCATTACTATTCTAGTCTATTTACCCACGTTTGACCTCTTATGTTTAATTATTGATAAGACTTTTGTTATCGTAATTTACTATTCTTACTACTATCAGTACACCTGTCTTTCCACTATCAACTTGTACTTTTAACTATTATGCTTGATTACGTATTCTATTTCATTGTGATTATTGACACAAATAGCCTTGATTGGTCTAACATTTTCATATAAATATTCATGTATATTAGAGTAAAGCCTGATGGCAATCTACGAATTATCACGGAAGTCAATAGTTTGGACGCAATCGGAAGTAGACTTATCCCCCGATAGTTGTTGTTACAGGAACGAAGTGAACCCTTTTTAAAGATAGGGATAATTATCGACCGATTCCACGATGTTGGAACACTCTCTAACTGCCAAACCTTTGTAAACAACACAGTTAGTTCCTTAACCAGAAAGTCACCACCATCTTTAAAAAGGGCCGGAGGTAAGTCATCTGGGCCCGGTGATTTGTAGCGTTCCTTGAGAACTTCCGCCTCGTTTGGTGGATCAGTCGTCACCGGCCATGGAGGGCAGGATAATCTGGTTGGTGTTGCCGGAGCAGCAGGCCAGTTGAACTGCCCTTCAAAGAATATCCTACATTTTTCACTTCTGGATAACATTTTTTCGAAACGATTCATGTTTAATTGTGTACTAAGATCAATTTTACTGTCTCAACTCCTTCGCTCTCACCTTGTTAATTCGCCCTTTCATTGCATCTATGTGATATGTAGTAATGTGGACTAATATAAAACATTTATGCTAGGTTCTACATTGTTTCTGACTGACTGAAGTATGAAGACTATCGCACCAAAGTTATATGTTCTCTGTTCTTTGTGATGAGTGACTAATAGTGTGCACAAGAAGAGGGGTAGCATATACTAGCACATAAATATCAACTTAATAATAGAGGACTAAAATTAGTAAAACCTTACCTATACATTTTCATCAAATCATATCGATCGACAAGATTTATTTTGTCTTGAATTTCAGATAACTGTTGTGGAGTTAAATAATCATACATGCTGTCATGTATACCACGGTAACCATGTAGATACCATTTGAAGGCCCATGGTGGCGGAAGTAGTTTTACCTATAGTAAATAAAATATCAGTTACACAGATTTTAAAACATAAGAATTGGCACAATAGGCACAGCTTTAACTTAAATAAGGATGACATTAGTATGATAACTATCAGCAGTCAACAAATTTGGTTTATAAACTAATACCATTACATTTCTTTAGTAAATATAGAAAAACTTGTTAAGTGGGACATAAAAACCAATTTAATGTTTAGTATAGTAGATCTACGTTTTGACTGTAGATAACGTTTCATAGTGTTTCAAAATTACATTAGCAAGGCAGAATACGTGACCGTGGTTGAGATAAATGTATATCAATGAGTTACTACCAAAAAGAGATATATAATAAAAATACAGTTAGTCGTATACAACGTAGAACCTGGCACGTGTGTACATTGGTTCAAGTTTCCACATTATATTAAGACAGTGAGATAAAATGATCAGGCTGAATTCTAGAGTACTAGTGTGGTGTGGTCTACTTATATCTATATAAGTAGTATATGGTGTTGGTCAGACATAGAATGTATTTTGGCAGAAGACCGATGAGGAAAGAACTGAAATGAAGCGCAATCGTTTGGAAAATGCATGAGCAATGGAATTAGAGAAGAAACAGTGAAGATTGAAACAATTGGTTGTTAATTTGCAAATTGACTGTTCATTGTTTGGTTATCAGAATTTACCGAGATAGTCTGTAATGTTTGCCTAAATACATTCGATTGTCCCCAGTCGTGTTCTGTTCACTACACTAGGAGTAACAGGATCAGCCATAGAGAAAGAAATGCAGTATAAGATTTTGAGACCCAGGATCTAACGCAAGACAGAGTGGATTCATTCATACCGCTGAGATAGATTATAAGCCATATCACACGATGTCTTTAATCACCTCTTACGACCATTGCACTGACACCAACCAGGTAGTCTACACCTGCTAACATGGTTCAAAATAACAGTCAACAACTTTACGGACTGACGCCATATCTTTGTTTGTTCGCCCCCCCCCCACAGCTTTCTTTGAACTTACTCCTACATGAGACAACACTTGATGTAGGCGGTGGACAGGCATACGTAACACATATCCCAAGCACATCAACTGATAGAAATTTACTACCTCATCAATGTGTGCCTGGTCCTACGTTGTAGCTGACTGACTGACCTCGTCAATCGATTTGCCATCTCTACTTAGTACCCTATTCATAACCCAGTAGTCACAAAATACACGAGTAATGCTTTGAAGAAATCAACCAAACTTCGTTGATACAAGTGGAACAATTAAGGATCCTAAGAATAAATATATTATTAATAATGTTCTACTTGAAAAAGTCTAACATCATTAAAAAAAAGAATCCCCTGTAAATGTAACAGTAAAATGTTAAAAGATTCAGAAAATAACTAAATTCATATATGGATATACGAAAGTGTTCATATAAAAGTAATAATAAATAACTCTGTAAGATGAAAAACTTTTAGATCTTCTATTTGAATGTGGGCAGTAAAAATGGAACTTTGATTTGCTAAATACTCTGAAATTAAGTGATAAATCAATATTTATCCCTGATTTATATCATTTATTGATCAAAAATATCATAATAGAAACATGAATAACTGATATTAGAATTATTAAATCTACTGGATGTAAAGTGACTTTTAGATATCAATGTATGACAACGGGTTATATTGTTTGCAAATTTCATAATGTGACTTCCACTTGCGAACTTTGTATAAAAGCCTTTTATCTTGAGGCGTGAAAAAAAACATTTTACTGGTCAGTTTTTTCGTCTTTTGGCATCAGTTCACCTATAGGAAACTTGTATCTGTAATTTTATTTTGGTGAGTAATCGTCAGTTAGACATTCCACATATATTCTGATAATTGATCGTACGACAATAAACAGCTTTCTTAATATTTCTCCTATATGACATATTGCCCAAAACGAAATAATTTAGATTGATATCCTGTTCAAAATCAGCAAATATATATGGAAAAACAGTGGGTATAACGTTTAGTTTTTAGTTTCATTGCAAACTGAGTTCAGTTCATATAACAATATCAAACAGAAAAGAGAAAGTTGCTATGATTAAGAGAATCAAATGAATATCCACCAAAAATATTGGTAAAATTAAGTGGTTCCTACTTTTTTATGATGATATGGTAACAAACATATATTACTGTCGCATTTACCATTCATAAAGGTTGTGAGTATAATATCTAACATGTTTTCTTAAAAACGAACAACAACTGCAACAAGCAAATAAATTAAGTAACAAGATATGACTACTAATGAATAAGATTTCCTGATATTATTATGATAGAAACATACTTTCTTATCATTAATTGGGACAGGATCAGAAGGATTATATGGAATACGTGACATATCAAATGGAAATCGACTTTCATCCAATGGAGCATCACGTAAATACAAAAGGTTACGATCTAGACGTTTCTCTAGTAATAATACTTCAATTGACTGAATGGTTGGATTATATAATTCATACTGAATTTCAACAGCTAAAATAGTAGATAATGAGAAAGTGATTTGACTGTTAGTTAAAAGAGAGTATTATATTTTAATGTGTACGAACGAAAAGGATTCATCGAAAGTTATCAGATTTGTTAAATATGCGATATAGCTAGAATTACTAAGGGAAAACAAAACTAATTTTCAAAAAAGAACCATACACAATCGGTAGAGGGTTTCAGGCTAACACATTGTTAATAAGTACTGATTATAATAATGTAAGAGCATACATTATTGACCAAAATATGTTTTCTGAATAACAGCTATATGAATTAATTTTTTCAGTCACTGGATCAGAAAGGTTGTAGCATTATTCTTTGCTGTGATACCACCTAGTGACGTATTGTTATAAACGTAAATGATGCTGGTCATAACTCTAGGGGTTTCTTGTTATAACAGTCCTTTCACTTCTCACACGTATGTGGGACGTTAAATTACCTTAGACGAATATCTACACTAGATTCCCACCCAGTGTCTATTCTACAGGACTTCAACACAACTCGGATCAAGAACACGAGATTAGCCTGACTACAATGTCAATATATTTCCACACCAAAATCCGACACAAGGAACAGTCAATCAATAAGTGTCCATCAACAAGGAACCGTTAATACATAATAAGGATAGGGGAATATATATAACACATAACACCTATCATCCTATCTAATGTCTGACTCATCAAGACAACCCGATCGTTGCTGCTACCTTGACGTGGTGGTCGGGCTTGCCTATCGTGATGATTCAATCGAGCTGTACTGGCTGGAACAATCGTTCCTCAAGGTCCTACCATGCCAGGCAGGTCGTTTGAAGAGCGGTGAGACTAAAAGCAGCAAACCCAAGGTCCGAAGGCGAAGTCGTACTGCTGACTGTACAGAGGTGTGACAGCAGTAAGGTGTTTCCTTCAGACAACCAGCATGACAGCAATGCTGCCTTCACACAAGGAGGGGTGGGGTTAGAAAAGGTCGACCCTAAAAATGCACACCTCGCCTTATCCCACGGATATCCGTCTCCGGCGGTAAGGTCCTTTGAAGAACGGAGCTAACACAAAAACTACCCACAAAAAGGTCGTGTGTGACCGACCTCAAGCAGTTGTCCCTTGGGCACTGCGGTCACGCTCTCAGGTCATTAAGACCACTCCTAACCCAATTTCCTTTTCAGGTACCTCTAGAAGAACCCTTCCACGGTGTGGGCAACCGGGAAGTGATAACTGCCCTCATACCTCTAACAGCACTCAAGACCACTGTATTCATAATCAATCTCCTTCTTCAATTCCTACTATTCCTTCTACCTTGACTTTCAACACTAAACTTCCTCTCTCGGTTTCCTCCTCAAGTGTCACCATGGCCAACGATTCTAGTGCGCGAAACGCTGTCCCAGGTCTACTAAACTACACATTGGAGCCTTCAACGTACGTACCCTATGCCAAATCGGTCAACAGGCCTCCTTAGCCAAAACCCTAGAATCTCGTACCATTGATGTATGCTGTGTCTCCGAAACACGCATACAGGATCCTAGTGTGGTCATTCACTTGACCTCACCTCGCCAAAATGGACAGCCAACGAAATACATCCTCCGTGTATCTGGCGACCCGTTGGCTAGTTCTCGTGGACTTGCAGGTGTAGGCATAGCACTAAGTACAAGGGCAGAACAGGCACTATTAGAATGGATCCCCGTTAACAGTCGCCTGTGCTGTCCGGCTAAATGGCTCCGTAAGAACTCGGAAGGATAGGGACACACGTCGTTGCCTTCTCGTCGTTTCTGCCTACGCTCCCACTGACTGCAGCCATGATGAAGTAAAAGATGAATTTTACAGAAAGCTCTCTGAGCTTCTTCAGAAAGCTAAGCGCTCAGACATAGTAGTCGTAGCGGGTGACTTTAATGCCCAGGTAGGCAGCTTAATTCAAACAGAAAGACATTTAGGTGGGTGTTTTAGTATTCCGGCTCAACGAACCGATAATGGTGATCGTCAGTTGCAACTATGCTCAGACAATCGTTTATTTTTAGCAAACACTAACTTTAAACATAAGGAGAGACATAGCCTAACATGGCGACCACCTGCATCAAAACAACGATGGACTCAAATAGACCATATTGCCATCAGCCATCGTTGGAGAGGCTCGATTGAAGATTGTCGCTCGTATTGGAATACTTGTTCAGACTCTGATCACGCTTGAATACGAGCGCGCATTTGTCTGCGCCTCACTGGACGCAGGAAAACTACACTAAGAAGACCCATTAGGATTGAACTGGAGGACGAGAAAGCCAAATGCGAATTCCAGAAACAACTGAGTTCACATCTAGGCAGTTCTGTAAACGAGACTGACCCAGATGCTGCTTGGAAAGACACACGAACAGCTGTGGAAACAGCAGTAACATCTATTCGTTATTTAAACCATAGGGCTCCAAAAAACCAGTGGATTTCTTCTAAGTCTATTTCACTGATGGATTCACGTAAACTCATCCCATCAGGCTCTGAACACGACGAAGAGCGTAAACAAATTAGATCTAGGTTAACTAAAAGCCTAAGGAACGATCGTGAGCAGTGGTGGGCAACGAAAGCAAAAGAGATGGAAAAGGCAGCGGCTGTAGGCAACACCAGGCAACTATTCAGACTAATAAAAGAAACCGAAATTAAGAAGTCAAATGTTAGTGAAACGATCTCGGCAAAAGATGGAACCCTTATCTGCTCTCAGCCCAGACGTTTAGAACGATGGGTGGAACACTTTAAGGAGCAGTTCAGCTGTCCTTCAGCTACTGCACAACTACCCACTATTCCCAGACAGTCTGAATGGAACATTAAAGCAGGTCCCCCGACCCTACCTGAAGTTCAAAAAGCTATAACTAATTTGAAACGAGGAAGAGCAGCTGGTCCTGATGGATTGGCTCCAGAGGTCTTTAAATATGGTGGTCCAATTTTAGCGATTAGGTTGACTAATATTCTGGCTAAAATCTGGGAGACGGACGTAATCCCATCTGACTGGTCACAATCTCTTATTGTCCCAATATATAAGAAGGTGTCCAAATCATCCTGTGATAACCATAGAGGGATTAGTCTGACTAACATAGCATCTAAAATACTAGCCTCAATAATTATAGGGGGCCTAACTAAGACTCGTGAACTCCAAACACGAGAAAATCAGGCTGGCTTCAGACCTGGTCGTGGCTGCATCGACTACATATTCACTATTCGTCAGGTTTTAGAGCACAGACATGTTTATCGGCGTCCGACAATGATAGTTTTTCTTGACTTGAAAGCAGCATTTGACTTTGTAGACCGAGAGGTTCTGTGGCAGTGTCTGTCATTGAAAGGTGTACCTCAGAAGTACATAAACCTTGTGAAGGCTCTTTACTCGAACACAACCAGTCGAGTGAGAGCTTATGGCGAACTATCATCTGACTTTACAACCTCAAGTGGTGTCCGACAAAGTTGTCCACTATCCCCATCTTTGTTTAACTTCATTATAGACCTATTGCTGGAAATAACACTCTCGTCGACTGAATTTTCAGGAATTGATCTTCTACCAGGAGGTTCACTTATCGACTTAGAATACGCAGATGACATAGTCCTGTTTGGTGAACACGCTGGCAAAATGCAGTCTTCTGTTAGAACTGTGTAATAATGCCAGGATATTTGGGATGCGTTTCTCCCCATCTAAATGTAAATTGTTACTCCAGGACTGGCCTGCGTCAACACCTGAACTAAGGATAGGGAGCGAAGTAGTCGAACGTGTCGACAACTTCACTTATCTTGGAAGTCTGATCAGCCCTAATGGGTTGGTGTCTGACGAAATCTCAGCACGGATTCAAAAGGCTCGTTTGGCTTTTGCCAACTTACGTCACCTATGGCGAAGACAAGATATCCGTCTATCAATTAAGGGACGAGTATACTGCGCAGCAGTTCGTTCTGTTCTACTTTACGGCTGTGAAACATGGCCATTAAGAGTAGAAGATACTCGTAAGTTACTAGTATTTCACCACAGATGCCTTAGAAATATTGCTCGCATCTGCTGGGATCACCGGGTAAGTAATAGTGAGGTTAGACGCAGGGTATTAGGGAATGATGGTAAATCAGTTGATGGAGTCATGAATCTTCATCCACTGAGATGGTTGGGCCACGTGTTACGTATGCCTGAACATCGATTACCACGACGCGCAATGTTGACTAGTGTAGGGGATGGTTGGAAGAGAGTTAGGGGCGGCCAAACCAAAACATGGCATCAGTGCTTGAAGTCACTAACTTCTAGTCTGAGCCATGTTGGTAGATGTAGACTACCTGGTTGGGGTCCGCGTGACTATCGTAATAAATGGTTGGAGACTCTGGGTGACATGGCTCAGAATCGATCACAATGGCGTAGGTTTATACATTCTTTATCTTCCCTTAAACCTTGAGATTAAAATTTCTCCATAACTTTTTTTCCTTCCTATACTATATCCTTATATACAACCTTTCTTTATATACTACCATCACTAAATTAATTACTTCTATGAATCCGGTGTTCATCTTGTTGTGCTAACGAGGTATGGCAACTTGGACCGATGCATATGTGTGCCTGGTCCTACGTTGTCGCCTACTGACTGACATCAAGACAACCAATCATCGTCATTCTCGCCCATACATCACGTATCCATTATTAAAATATAAAGAGAAAAACACACGAGATGAGTTACTCACAGAGTATAAGATATGTGGTCGCGTGAAGGTAATGGAGGTATATTTTTTTAAATTGAGTGAGCGAGTGTAGCTATCTACATGCCCATTGTTACAAACCAACTATGAGGAATACAAATAAAAGATCCGTTTTAAAAAAGAACAAACCTGTTTTCTCAATCACGTTACGAAGAGTAAATTTTGTCCACAAACCTTCATTAAAGCGTTCTATACAAATACCCATGAATCGATGTGATTGGTCTGGCGCAAATTTATCAGCAGTCCTTACGGCAACAACTGACCCTAAAAAAACAACATATATTAAGAAAATGCTAAATTTGAACATTATAAAGAATTGAAATTATGTATAAAGCTGGAAAGGCAAGAAATAAGTCAAAGTGTAAGTTGAATAAGCTAGTACTGATGAATTATTTCGTACAGTTTAGACAAACTTTGTTTTAATATATATATGATTATATCATTGCTTTGTAGCTATATTTTTATATTGGTTTTGATTCATTAATTAATGTTATATTTTCATCACTCAAAATGAAAAGTTGATTAACCACAAAAATCATAGTTTCCCAACTCAACAGTCCTATTAGTCGATTTGCAACCTTTCTGTTGTGGTTAATAGATAAATTAGTAGGTCGTAAACGAGTCTAATCATTGTATAAACACATCAAAATCCATCAACATGAACCTTAACTAAATCTTACACGTAGGGAAACTTGTCAATATAATAAGTACCAAGACCAATCAATTTTAAACGTACGCTCACAGTCTGGCACATTGGAGACTAACGACTTTACAATTATCTGATACAGATCAATAGAACTAAAAAATTATGAACGTGTTTTGTATGAAACATATGATATAATGACAATTACGAACAATGTTGATTTATTTAACAAGCTAGTATATAAGAACAGTTTCTACAACAACACCTATTTTGAAATTCCGCATTATTTAAATTCCATAATTATCTTTCTAGAATAATTTACTGAGACAATTAAAAAACAACACATCTACAAAACAAAAATTTATGTAAAAGGCAATCCAGTAGGTTTGCTGTGTGATTTAGTGATAAAACCAGTCACCCAAAATATTTTAAATGAATCAAAGCTCAAATCTATAACTTAATGATTGAAAGTGAAGAGATCAAACAACTGAGCTACAAACCTATAGGTCAATGAACTACGAAAATAATATATGCTAATAAAGACGTTGAGAATATGAGACTTTTTAGTATGACTCCCACACTGCCAAATCAGAATATTGTATATCAAGAAACTCATCAGGATGGTGTTGTATAGATGGTTCTTAAGCGAAAGGGTTAGATTCATCCTTAAACTACTGATGACAAAACAGATTGGGTTAATCCGACACTAGAAATGGTGATTGAGTGGTACAGGGATCCAGCCGAGAGGTTAAAACAATTATCCGGATTATTACGGAGACAGGTGTGTAAGTATACTCTTCATAAAACATTTAAATTACATTATTAGTACAAAAACATTGAAATTCACTAAATCTAAAACACATCTTTTTCTATTTACAGAAGTGCTTGATATAAATACATGGTATAGTAATTATATAATAACGTGAATAATTGATAACATTGCCTAGAAAACTATTGGATTAAACAAAATTTGTATTTGGTTTATCAAAAAGTCGGTAGATTACATACTGTATTAGCTCGGCTTAGGTACCAGCAATATAGGAATCCCTTTAATATTTACTTTTAGTTTAGTTTGGAATTGCCGCATGAATATATGAAGTTTACTATTAGAAATATTTTTGGCTCATGGAAACGACTTTAAGAATTCAGTTCTTTATAATCAATGTCTTATCAATCATATTTTGTTTTCTAGCTATCTACGCTGAGCGCTTGCTAAAACATTTTTTTTCTTGTTAATATTCCGATAAAGTTAGTTGCTGTCCTATTCTTGAAGACGGTCGTTAAAAAATTATACACAATAAATGTAGTGTAGTGGCTTTGCTTCGTTAATCAATCACCCCAGTAACCGTTATAATATAAATCGCAACGGTGTTTAAAATCAGAAGGCAAAGAGAAGCGGCAACTGCAGTTTATCATCGGATAGCGCAGACCACAAAGTTATGAGCACATCAAACGAATCTGACGCAGAGAAGCGAATAAGCATATCAGTCAGCCACAACATAGAACCTCGTACATACGTACATCAGTTCGAGTTGCCATGCCACATTAGTACAGAGGTACAGTTGTCGGTTGAAGTCCTATAGTGGTAGAAGTAGTAAGAGTATAAGCAGTAATTCAAAAGATTGGGGTTTGAAGATGTTATTCAAGGAGTATTATTCAGAGTAATAAATTTGGAAAGAGAATACAGATAGAGACATGAAGAATTCAGAAGATTAGAATTTGGGAGAACACAAAGAGTGGGTGCACCTTTGCCATTGCTAACGACTTTGTGTTATATCTGGCCGATTGTGAACGCTATATTCGCTTCCCTAACTAGTTCCGTACCCCCGAGCTAGAACTACTCCGTGACTTGAAGACCAGAGAAAAGGCACAAAGTGTATGGGAAGCACTTTACTACAGGGTTCATTTATGTACAGAAAATATAGGGATTTTATAGTAATTTAAGAGTCCTTGAGTTTTACCGAAAATTCTAGAATACTGCTAAACATAGTAGCAGTGCATTAATCAGCCAATCAGGATCTCCACATGTGACTTTTCCATTTTCGTTATTTTAGTAACATAACTTCTAATTAATCGCTGATTGGTTGAAATGCTCCTTGATGACCCATGAGCTTGTCATGTCGCTTGCGGGAAAATTGCAGGGTCATCTCAACATTTTGAGCCATGTCATTCAACGTCTATAACGATCGATTGCTATCATCTCGCGGATCTCAACCAGGTAGTCCACAGCTACCAACATGGCTCAGTCCAATTGTCAGTGACTTCATGGATTTGTGCCACGTTTTAGTCTGGCCGCCCCTATCTTTCTTCCAACCTACTCCTGCACCATAAAGCATTGCACGTCGGGACAGTCGGTGGTCGGGCATACGTAACACATGTCCCAGCCATCTCAACTGATGAAGTTTCACTACTTCATCAATCGATTTGCCATCATTACCTGGTACCCGTTCCCTAACAACTGCACTACTTACTCGGTGGTCCCAGGATATACGGGCAATGCTTCGAAGACACCTATGATCGAACACTAGTAGCCTACGAATATCCTCTACTCTTATCGGCCATGTTTCACTGCCATAAAGTAGGACACAACGAACTGCTGAGCAGTAAACTCGTCTTTTGGTTGGTAGAGGGATATATCGCCTACGCAATAAATGACGCAAGTTGACGAAAGCTAGACGAGCCCTCTGTATCCGTGCTGAGATTTCGTCACAAACCAGACCACAAGAGCTGATGAGACTCCCAAGATAAGTGAAGCGGTCAACACGCTCAACTACTTTCACTCCCAATCATTAGTTCAGGCGCCGATGCAACCCAATCAGTCAGTTACAACGTAGGACCAGGCACACATATGCATCGGTCCAAGTTGCCATACCTCGTTAGCACAACAAGATGAACACCGGATTCATAGAAGTAATTAATTTAGTGGTGGTAGTATATAAAGAAAGGTTGTATATAAGGATATAGTATAGGAAGGAAAAAAAAGTTATGGAGCAATTTTAATCTCAAGGTTTAAGGGAAGATAAAGAGTGTATAAACCTACGCCATTGTGATCGATTCTGAGCCATGTCACCCAGAGTCTCCAACCATTTATTACGATAGTCACGCGGACCCCAACCAGGTAGTCTACATCTACCAACATGGCTCAGACTAGAAGTTAGTGCAACCCAATCCTGAAGTAACATTTTGCACTTCGAGGGGGAGAATAGGAATAAAGTTCCACATACTTGAACCTTTTGCCCTAGCGATGCTAGGTGATAAAAGGACGTGAGAAGGGTTAGTCGTGGAGATAAGAGAGTTATTAGGAAGTGTAGGAAGAATTTGAATGTGACCAACTAGGTCTTGTGTGCTGGTACGGGTATGAGGCCTAATATCACTTCCCGGCTGCTCACACCGTGGGAAGGGTATTTCTTGAGGAACCTGAAAAGGAAGTTGGATTAATGTTGGTCTTAACGACCTGGGAGCGTGACCGCAAAGCCCAAGCCCCCAAATGCCCTGGTACGGCCGAGGGTGGGGAGAGTCCACTCTCCCTCTCGAAATGCTCTCACATAGTCACGCGAATATATAGCCTCTGCCAGGGAAGTCCTACTCACTGCCTTCTCGTGGCGGGGGTGTTGTTTACGAAATCGAGAGGACGAAAAGCGAATCTCCGGCGCTTTAACCGGGTTGGTGGACACAGAGGGTCCACCTAGGGGAGTTGGAAAACCCTGGTTCCAAACCAATGGTGCACATGGGCTCCAGTATCTTGATGGAACGAATGGAGAATGAACCTGTTGTTGGTCACCGGCTACCATGGGACTGCATCTCCTCACGATGCTCCACTGCCTTGTGGGTTGGACCTCTAGGTCAAAGGTCAAAAGCTCGGGGTGTGGTCTTCTAAGAAAACCACCTGCTTCAGTCTGGGCACCTGTGCAGTATCACAGCCCTCACACAAATCGAATGAAATGACGCACTACACTAACTACACTGCTCGTGTGGCGCATATGTATCTGGTGCCCTTTTGTACCAATATATACGTGTTTAAATAAATAAATAATAGAGTTTTGAACAATCTACGAATTATCACGGAAGTCAATAGTTTGGACGCAATCGGAAGTAGACTTATCCCCCGATAGTTGTTGTTACAGGAACGAAGTGAACCCTTTTTAAAGATAGGGATAATTATCGACCGATTCCACGATGTTGGAACACTCTCTAACTGCCAAACCTTTGTAAACAACACAGTTAGTTCCTTAACCAGAAAGTCACCACCATCTTTAAAAAGAGCCGGAGGTAAGTCATCTGGGCCCGGTGATTTGTAGCGTTCCTTGCGAACTTCCGCCTCGTTTGGTGGATTAGTCTTCACCGGCCATGGAGGGCAGGATAATCTGGTTGATGTTGCCGGAGCAGCAGACCAGTTGAACTGCCCTTCGAAAAACTCTGCTAATCGTCCAAGACATCGACAGATGTTAGTGACTGACATCCCGTCATCTTCACAGATTGTTTCGCTTACACCAGACTTCTTTCTGCTAGTGGCTCGGATGAGTCGGAAGAGCTTCCAGCAGTTACCAGATGCAGCTGCTGCTTCCAGCTCATTAGCACACTCCGACCACCAGGCTTCTCGATTCTTACGCAAGCTTTGCCCAATTTCGTTAAGTAACAGCCTTCGTTTGTGGTCAAACTCACAGTCACCCGGAGTACACTGACGGGCTTCGATGAGTTGTAAGGAGCCTGAGGAAAACCAGTGCTTATAAGCGGGACGTTTCGTGAAGCCGCAAGCGACTTTACTCGCCATTTTCATGGCGTCGTGTAATTGCAACCAATGCTCATCTATACTTTAGCTAGCCTTGAACCTAGCTCTGTTTGATAGTTAGTTGCCACAGAAGCTGCTATGTTGTATGGTGTAGGAGTAAGTTGAAAGAAAGATAGGGGCGGCCAGACTAAAACGTGGCACAAATCCATGAAGTCACTGACAAGTGGACTGAGCCATGTTGGTGGCTGTGGACTACCTGGTTGAGATCCGCGAGATGATAGCAACCGATCGTTATAGACCTTGAATGACATGGCTCAAAATCGTTTGTAATGGCAAAGGTGCATCCACTCTTTGTGTTCTCCCAAATTCTAATCTTCTGAATTCTTCATGTCTCTATCTGTATTCTCTTTCCAAATTTATTACTCTGAATAATACTCCTTGAATAACATCTTCAAACCCCAATCTTTTGAATTACTGCTTATACTCTTACTACTTCTACCACTATAGGACTTCAATCGACAACTGTACCTCTGTGTTAATGTGGCATGGCAACTCGAACTGATGTACGTATGTACGAAGTTCTATGTTGTGACTGACTGAAGCTGCAACCAATTTACGGAGATCGATCCGTTTGGGACGATGAATTTATTGGCCACTGAAAAGTAAGATTAGCGCAAACAAGGGCATGATCAGACTCCAGATAGGTACTCCAAAAGGAGCGGCATTTTCGTACACAACCACGCCTGCGGTAACTGATCGCGATGTGATCAATCTGAGTCCAGGTGGCACATTGGCGATGACTGTGCCGGAAGTTATTGCTAGCCAGAAACAGGTTGTGGACTGCGCACAGTTGCATTAGACAGTCCCCGTTATCTGACCTGCAACCAATAAGTCTCCGTCAGTTACCTAAACGACTCTCTTCTGTGTCTAGACACCCGACCTGAGCGTTCAAGTCCTCGGCTAGTACTACAATATCTGTCGAGAGAACTTTCTGGAGAAGAACTGTTAACTGGTGGTAGAATTCGTCCTTGATTGCATCCGGGCTGCAATCTGTCGGGACATAGGCGGAGATGACGAAAAGACATCGTTTCTCACGCCGATTTCTTCTCACTTTGATGGAACTTTGTAATCTAACAGCACATAACCGACTGATAATGAGGATCCAATCGATTAGTGCTGCCTCAGCTCTAGCGCTTAGTGCGACACCAACGCCAGCAAGACCAGACGAGGATGCCACAGGGTCCCCGGATAAACGCACGTGAAACAAGCTTTTCGGAGTGACAGATGGATAGCGAATTTGTAGTACTTCACCAGAGTCTTGAATACGAGTCTCGGATAGACAATAAACATCGACATTAAGACTCTCTAAGGACATAGACAGCCCTATCTGTTGTCCGATCTGCATTACTGTGCGAACGTTGAAGGAAGCCAGTTTGAACGGCGTACGTGGTTTCAGTATTCATAATCGGTGGAAGCATTCACTTTCAACCAGACAGTGACTGGAGATCGTTTAGATAAGATAGGATTTCCACCATAGGCGACCTGCTGTATAAGTTGGAAAATAAGAACACACAAAAGTGAGAATAGAGTAGACAAGTGACGTAATATATAAAAAAATAAAAATGCATGTTATCCAGTGAATGTGAATTGCCCGAATTTTAATTGAAGCTAGAATAGTGTTTCCAGTAGTAATTGTCATTTCATTTATTTATACGTGGGCTGTGATACCGCCCGGGTGCCCAAACTGAAGCAGGTGGATTCCTTAGGGGGCCACACCCGGAGCCTTTAACCTAAAGGTCCAACCCACGAGGCAGTGGAGCATCGTGAGGAGATGCAGTCCCATGGTAGCCGGTGACCAACGATTGATTCATACGCCATTTGTTCCTTCAGGAGCCTGGAGCCCATGTGCACCATTGGTTTGGAATCAGGGTTTTCCAACACCCCTAGGTGGACTCGCCGTGTCCACCAACCCAGTTAAAGCGTCGGACATTCGCTTTTTGTCCTCTCGATTTCGTAAACAACATCCCCGCCACGAGAAGGCAGTGAGTAGGACTCCCCAAGCAGTGGTTGTATGCATGTGGCCATGTGAGAGCATTTCGAGAGGGAGAGCGGGCTCTTTCCACTCTCGGCCGTACCAGGGCATTTAGAGGCATTAGCTAACAAAAAGTTTGGCGAGGGCTGTACCGTTAACATGGGTACTGATAACGAAGAATGTGTCAATGTCGTAAGTGCTGTCACGGCATGTGCCAGACACCCAACTGTGCAACACGATATAGAGCTTTCTACCCCGAAACAATTAATGGGCGATACACCATTAGATATTGGTGGCCAAGTTGCTACAGCAGCGACTTATTATCCAGGTAGAACCATTGTTGTCCCGAGTAGTTCTAATCTGGATGCTGCGACTGGTGGGAAATGGATGACGCAGAAACGTAGGAGAGAAGGAAAGATAGCCAAAGAAAGCGCTCGTTTAGTTGAAAAGTCCTTGTTGGACTCACATTCTACGTGTCAGATTACCTGTCAAAGTCCGAAAGTAAGACGATATTTAACCCTATCGTAGATGGGAAAAGTTTGACCTCATAAAACATTGTTGTGAGTCATTTGGTCGACTCACACGACACTGTTAAAAGGAAAGTTAACAGTAAGATGCCAGCAGTTAACAGACAGGATCTGACATCACGGTCGAAAGCCGTGAACACGACTTTTAAAGAGGTTAAACACGTTCCTAGTTTAATTACTTGGAATCTAGAAGAGGGCATAGTCGAAAAGTCATGTCACTGGTTCTCGCTCACATGTTACATGTTGTCGCGGATTTGTAATGTCGTTATTTATTAACTATTCACAACTTTTTTTTCGTCACACGTCAATTTTCGTAGTCTTTGTGCTTGTTGCATAGCGTTTATTCCAGTTTATTAGCAGCTTGACGTATTTGTTGCACACTACCTGGGTGAATGTTTAACAATCCTAATTTGGTTATTTGTAACAAGGCAGACAATGAGCCTGCTAAAAGACACACACACGATCTGCAGTTAGTGGAATATGTCGTCAGAAATGTGTTGCCTGAAGAGGTTTCAGGGGTACATATCACGAAAGTAATAAGACTCGGTAAATGGGTTGAAGACGAGACCCAATAAAGGAGGATCTTGAAGTTAGTACTCGGGAATTTTGAGGAAAGAGACGTAATATCGAACAAGGCATACAAAACTCGTGAATCAAATATTCATATTCGACCAGATCGACCACTTGAGGATCGAATCAAGTGGAAGAATGATCTAAACTCCCTTACGATGAGCGTTTAAAACGCCTAAACCTCTTCCCCTTGTCTTAGGGACGCGAGGTGACCTTATACTGGCATTTCGTATCTTTAATTATGATTCGGGTACTAATATGTCTTATCTTTTTGCTCCATCCAGCACTGATAATCTCCGAGGTCATACCAAGAAGGTTCACAAACCGCGATCTAATAAACTAAAGGTGGGGTCCCGTTTTTCTCATCGAGTTGTCAATGACTGGAACGCCTTACCCGAATAAGTGGTATCAGCCCCATCAGTGAACATTTCCAAGGAGAAACTGGACCTTCACTGGAAGGCAAACTGTAGGGTTTAACACAGGTTCACCAACCTACTATCCTTATTACTGAAGACTGAATGCACCAACAAAAGGTGTCCTGGGAGGGAACTCGGGACGTATATGATTTGATCACGGCTTTTGAAATTTCTAGGAATCTCCTGTTATAATCAATCCTAGGTAGAAGTGTGAAAGATTTAGGAGATACTAATACAAATACCACTATCCAGCATATGGTAAACCGCTATCAGATCACCTCGTAACCTATGGTAATATAGCAGAAATAGGTCTATCTTCGTAAGATGGGTCAAGAAGACCATTCACCATCTTGGTCCGTCCTCTTTAAATCCTTCCAAGCGTAGCTGCTTCGTATTCAAGTGAAAGAATTGCTGCTTGGACATCATATTCCAAATATAACCTCACAAGTGTTGGGTATAATATCGCAAACATCATTCCATCTGAATCACAAATTACCCATTATACCGGGGAGCCTTTGGCAGCTACTACTATAGTTACCCATATTTCTAAAACTGTCTCATATTATGACTCCTAAATCTTTACGACTAGTAACTTTGGGTAATGACATTCAGTTTGTTTCTCAGATATGTAATTCGACACATTGATTGAATTGTATTACTACACTCTCACTATAATTGATTTCTAATCACTTCTGGTTTTTCCACTCAACCACCATATTCGAATCTTATTGTAATTGTATCTTACCAGTCGAGCTGAATGTGTATACGTCACCCATAAGCAATAGAATATATGACTGCTACACTTGGTTGTTCACGTCAAATCGAAGAAAAAGACTGGATTTTTCTTTGCGGGACTCCATTCCTCAAAACCACATGGCGACAGAATACCTGTTATTCTCACTCATTGCAATATATATATATATATATATATATATATATATATATAAATCTAAAACTTAGGTGAGAAAGCTTATCGAAGACTTTACTTAGAACTATCCAAGTCAAATCTGCTGGGATATTTCTATTTTTAATTCCAGTCTGACCTCTTTCTAGTGAGTTTTGGTAAATCAGAAATGAAAGAATCCCATCACTTCTCTAAGCTCATCTTTCAATACAGGGGAACAGCCTTTTGGGACTATTTTCGTAGTAGGTGACTTTAATGCTCAAGTAGGTAGCTTAAATCAAACAGAAAGACATTTAGGTAGGTGTCTGGTATTTATTTATTTATTTGATCACATAAATATTGGTACAAAGGGTCACCAGATACATAAGCGCCACACGAATCTCATTTCATTTGTGTGAGGGCTGGAATACTACCGCCCAGGTGCCCAAACTTAAGCAGGTAGTTTTCTTAGGGGCCCACACCCGAGGCCCCGACCGTTGCTGCTACCTTGACGTGGTGGTCGGGCTTGCCTATCGTGATGGTTCAATCGAGCTATACTGGCTGGAACAATCGTTCCTCAAAGTCCTACCATGCCAGGCAGGTCGTTTGAAGAGCGGTGAGACTAAAAGCAGCAAACCCAAGGTCCGAAGGCGAAGTCGTACTGCTGACTGTACAGAGGTGTGACGGCAGTAAGGTGTTTCCTTCAGACAACCAGCATGACAGCAATGCTGCCTTCACACAAGGAGGGGTGGGGTTAGAAAAGGTCGACCCTAAAAATGCACACCTCGCCTTATCCCACGGATATCCGTCTCCGGCGGTAAGGTCCTTTGAAGAACGGAGCTAACACAAAAACTACCCACAAAAAGGTCGTGTGTGACCGACCTCAAGCAGTTGTCCCTTGGGCACTGCGGTCACGCTCTCAGGTCATTAAGACCACTCCTAACCCAATTTCCTTTTCAGGTACCTCTAGAAGAACCCTTCCACGGTGTGGGCAACCGGGAAGTGATAACTGCCCTCATACCTCTAACAGCACTCAAGACCACTGTATTCATAATCAATCTCCTTCTTCAATTCCTACTATTCCTTCTACCTTGACTTTCAACACTAAACTTCCTCTCTCGGTTTCCTCCTCAAGTGTCACCATGGCCAACGATTCTAGTGCGCGAAACGCTGTCCCAGGTCTACTAAACTACACATTGGAGCCTTCAACGTACGTACCCTATGCCAAATCGGTCAACAGGCCTCCTTAGCCAAAACCCTAGAATCTCGTACCATTGATGTATGCTGTGTCTCCGAAACACGCATACAGGATCCTAGTGTGGTCATTCACTTGACCTCACCTCGCCAAAATGGACAGCCAACGAAATACATCCTCCGTGTATCTGGCGACCCGTTGGCTAGTTCTCGTGGACTTGCAGGTGTAGGCATAGCACTAAGTACAAGGGCAGAACAGGCACTATTAGAATGGATCCCCGTTAACAGTCGCCTGTGCTGTCCGGCTAAATGGCTCCGTAAGAACTCGGAAGGATAGGGACACACGTCGTTGCCTTCTCGTCGTTTCTGCCTACGCTCCCACTGACTGCAGCCATGATGAAGTAAAAGATGAATTTTACAGAAAGCTCTCTGAGCTTCTTCAGAAAGCTAAGCGCTCAGACATAGTAGTCGTAGCGGGTGACTTTAATGCCCAGGTAGGCAGCTTAATTCAAACAGAAAGACATTTAGGTGGGTGTTTTAGTATTCCGGCTCAACGAACCGATAATGGTGATCGTCAGTTGCAACTATGCTCAGACAATCGTTTATTTTTAGCAAACACTAACTTTAAACATAAGGAGAGACATAGCCTAACATGGCGACCACCTGCATCAAAACAACGATGGACTCAAATAGACCATATTGCCATCAGCCATCGTTGGAGAGGCTCGATTGAAGATTGTCGCTCGTATTGGAATACTTGTTCAGACTCTGATCACGCTTGAATACGAGCGCGCATTTGTCTGCGCCTCACTGGACGCAGGAAAACTACACTAAGAAGACCCATTAGGATTGAACTGGAGGACGAGAAAGCCAAATGCGAATTCCAGAAACAACTGAGTTCACATCTAGGCAGTTCTGTAAACGAGACTGACCCAGATGCTGCTTGGAAAGACACACGAACAGCTGTGGAAACAGCAGTAACATCTATTCGTTATTTAAACCATAGGGCTCCAAAAAACCAGTGGATTTCTTCTAAGTCTATTTCACTGATGGATTCACGTAAACTCATCCCATCAGGCTCTGAACACGACGAAGAGCGTAAACAAATTAGATCTAGCCTAAGGAACGATCGTGAGCAGTGGTGGGCAACGAAAGCAAAAGAGATGGAAAAGGCAGCGGCTGTAGGCAACACCAGGCAACTATTCAGACTAATAAAAGAAACCGAAATTAAGAAGTCAAATGTTAGTGAAACGATCTCGGCAAAAGATGGAACCCTTATCTGCTCTCAGCCCAGACGTTTAGAACGATGGGTGGAACACTTTAAGGAGCAGTTCAGCTGTCCTTCAGCTACTGCACAACTACCCACTATTCCCAGACAGTCTGAATGGAACATTAAAGCAGGTCCCCCGACCCTACCTGAAGTTCAAAAAGCTATAACTAATTTGAAACGAGGAAGAGCAGCTGGTCCTGATGGATTGGCTCCAGAGGTCTTTAAATATGGTGGTCCAATTTTAGCGATTAGGTTGACTAATATTCTGGCTAAAATCTGGGAGACGGACGTAATCCCATCTGACTGGTCACAATCTCTTATTGTCCCAATATATAAGAAGGTGTCCAAATCATCCTGTGATAACCATAGAGGGATTAGTCTGACTAACATAGCATCTAAAATACTAGCCTCAATAATTATAGGGGGCCTAACTAAGACTCGTGAACTCCAAACACGAGAAAATCAGGCTGGCTTCAGACCTGGTCGTGGCTGCATCGACTACATATTCACTATTCGTCAGGTTTTAGAGCACAGACATGTTTATCGGCGTCCGACAATGATAGTTTTTCTTGACTTGAAAGCAGCATTTGACTTTGTAGACCGAGAGGTTCTGTGGCAGTGTCTGTCATTGAAAGGTGTACCTCAGAAGTACATAAACCTTGTGAAGGCTCTTTACTCGAACACAACCAGTCGAGTGAGAGCTTATGGCGAACTATCATCTGACTTTACAACCTCAAGTGGTGTCCGACAAAGTTGTCCACTATCCCCATCTTTGTTTAACTTCATTATAGACCTATTGCTGGAAATAACACTCTCGTCGACTGAATTTTCAGGAATTGATCTTCTACCAGGAGGTTCACTTATCGACTTAGAATACGCAGATGACATAGTCCTGTTTGGTGAACACGCTGGCAAAATGCAGTCTTCTGTTAGAACTGTGTAATAATGCCAGGATATTTGGGATGCGTTTCTCCCCATCTAAATGTAAATTGTTACTCCAGGACTGGCCTGCGTCAACACCTGAACTAAGGATAGGGAGCGAAGTAGTCGAACGTGTCGACAACTTCACTTATCTTGGAAGTCTGATCAGCCCTAATGGGTTGGTGTCTGACGAAATCTCAGCACGGATTCAAAAGGCTCGTTTGGCTTTTGCCAACTTACGTCACCTATGGCGAAGACAAGATATCCGTCTATCAATTAAGGGACGAGTATACTGCGCAGCAGTTCGTTCTGTTCTACTTTACGGCTGTGAAACATGGCCATTAAGAGTAGAAGATACTCGTAAGTTACTAGTATTTCACCACAGATGCCTTAGAAATATTGCTCGCATCTGCTGGGATCACCGGGTAAGTAATAGTGAGGTTAGACGCAGGGTATTAGGGAATGATGGTAAATCAGTTGATGGAGTCATGAATCTTCATCCACTGAGATGGCTAGGCCACGTGTTACGTATGCCTGAACATCGATTACCACGACGCGCTATGCTGACTAGTGTAGGGGATGGTTGGAAAAGAGTTAGGGGCGGCTAAACCAAAACGTGGCATCAGTGCTTGAAGTCACTAACTTCTAGTCTGAGCCATGTTGGTAGATGCAGACTACTTGGTTGGGGTCCGCGTGACTATCGTAACCAATGTTTAGAGACTCTAGGTGACATGGCTCAGAATCGATCACAATGGTGTAGGTGTATACACTCTTTATCTTCCCTTAAACCTTGAGATTAAAATTGCTTCATAACGTTCTTCCTTTCTGTACTATATCCTTATATACAACCTTTCTTTTTATACTACCACCACTAAATTAATTACTTCTATGAATCCGGTGTTCATCTTGTTGTGCTAACGAGGTATGGCAACTTGGATCGATGCATATGTGTGCCTGGTCCTACGTTGTAACTGACTGACACCCGAGGCCTTTGACCTAAAGGTCTAACCCACAAGGCAGTGGAGCAGCGTAAGGAGATGCATTCCCATAGTGGCCGGTGACCAACAATTGGTTCATACTCCATTTGTTCCTTCGGGATACTAGAACCCACTTCGTAGTGTTACTATTTGGGTAAGAATTAAACACGATAAATAATTCAGTGCAGATGTTCCGAAAATTATTTGCATATCTTGAGGCGTATATAAATAACTGCCAGGTAATTTTTTAATGAATGGGAATTTTGTTATCAACCCAATGTAGTTCAATAGTCGCAGTATTGAATTACGCACTTACAGCTTAACGACTATACTATGGTCAACGTAAAAGATTTCTGACCGATATTTAATATTGTTATTGAAGAATTTAACAGAACCGATACAAAACATATGACATACTTCGTCTCCTTTTTTGGTTCTTGTGGTTGGACTTCCCATAACCTTTGTGTTTTTAGGGCAGGATACGCAACAAAGTCCGATTTTCGATATTTATCTAGAGCCTCATTACTTATTTTCTCTAAATACTGCTTTCTGTATTCAGGTGGTAGTCTTTGCCGAGAAAACCTACAAGGCACTAAAGTATGGAGTAAATAAAAAGTAGTTTTAATACAAGCTTACTAAGAATTGGAACTTTGGAAACTCTTGGAATCACTCTTGTAACAAACATACTAGCCATGGACTTAGAAATTACCTAGTAAGAAAATAAAGTGAAATTTAACAAATACTCAGCACTAGAGAATTAGATGATGATAAATGACTACTTTTAAATATTAAACAAACCGACAAAACAAGTGCTGGTTTATATTAATAACTTAAAAATGAGCTTAACAACAGCCGTAGCCATTCAATAGTTATATCCATTCTAATTCCTTTGGAATTAATCCTCGTCAAACATAGGGTCTAAGAAACATGTATTGGACCACATTGCCATACTAGATTACCATGAGATGAAATTAACAAGATGAATAACAAAATTGTTCGGAATAGTGTAGTAGCAATAATCATGAGAAAGAGTAGGCACTGAGAATAAGGTATGAAAAGATAGGGTAGAGAGGTTCAGATGAATGTAATGACGATCGACAGGAAAACAAAAAGTTAATAGATCTGCGTTATTGTGAACGATACTGAGCTATATCAGTCAGCATGGTACATGCGTATATCTATTTAAGTTGCCATACCCCGTTGGCACATCGAGACGAAATTGTCAAGGCGAATACTAAAGTAGGAGAGGTAGTGATGGGATTATTAGCAACAAGAGCCTCAGGACACTGTATTATGTTGGGGTCTTCACAAAATCAGATCATCTTAGTCCATATCATGTAATGAGTTTCCATTATTTATTTATTTATTTATTTAATCACATATATATTGGTACAAAGGGCACCGGATAAATATGCGCCACACAAAATAATGAGAATGGGAGGAGAAGGAAGAAGATTCGTATATATAAAGGAAGGAAAAAAAGAAAAGGAGAAGAGTAATGATGGGGGGAACTGAAATGTACAACCAGAAGAGCTCTCTCAGTTAGGAAAGTTATAGCCGCTCTTTATGAAGAAAGTAGAAGGTTACAGCAGGATCGCCACTGGTTTCTATTCTGAGCCATATCTGATAACGTCTCTAGCCACTGTGTTGCACCATCTCTCGGACCCCAGACAGGGAGTCATGAAGGACCAACAGAAGCCAGCCCTTTGCAGCTTTCTTTCATGCCACGACACCATGTCATACACTGACCTCCTCTCCGCTTTTTCCAACCAGTCCCAGAGTCGGCAAATAATGCACGACGTGGAATTCTCTGGGACGACATTCGTAAAACATGTCCAAGCCACCGAAGTCGATGTTTCAAGATGGTGACACCAATTGAATTATCGTCTCGGAGCCCGAGCACACGATGCCGAACCTCTGCATTACTAACATGGTGTTGCCACTGGATGTCAGCAATCCTTCGGAGACAACGATGATCGAACACAGAGAAACGTCTAACATCTTCAACTCGGAGAGGCCAGGTTTCACAAGCATAGAGCAAAACTGCTCTAACCGACGCGTTGTAGATCCGACCTTTTACAACCAGACTAACATCACGAAGGCGCCAAAGATGGCCCAGATTGGCATAAGCCGCTCTGGCTTTCATTATACGTGCATCAATCTCATCACTCACGCCACCACCAGCACTTATGTAGCTACCTAGATACACGAACTTCTCAACTACTTCAATCTGCTCACCATCCAGGGTGAGTACAGGATTAGAATCCTGCCAGTCTTGTAGGAGTACTTTGCACTTAGAGGGTGCAAAGCACATGCCGTACCTGCGGACACTGATTGCCAACTGATTAAGTGCGGATTGCATGGCTTGGGCAATATCGCACAGTAAGACAATATCATCCGCATACTCGAGGTCGAGAAGTTCTCCAGGCAGCAGATCCACACCGCCATTACTTACATCCATCAGAGCTGTTTCCAGGATGTCATCGATGACAAAGTTGAAGAGGAATGGTGAGATTGGGCAACCCTGCCTATCCCCGCTGCTCAAATGGAACAAAGGAGAAAGGTGGTTTTATGCCCTCACTCTGCCTGAGGTGTTCGTATACAGGGCCTTTAAGATGTTAATGAACTTCTCAGGCACACCCTTCTTCAATAGACAATCCCAGAGAACAGTCCTGTCCAACGAATCGAAGGCAGCCCTGATATCAAGAAACACTACGATTGTTGGCCTGCGATAAGTATGACGGTGTTCTAACATTTGGCGGAGGGTGAATATGTGATCAATGCATCCTCGACCAGAACGAAAACCAGCCTGCTCCTCGCGAGTCAATCGTTCTCGGGTTTTAAACAACCTACGAAGAATGACAGAAGCCAATAGTTTGGACGCAATCGGAAGTAGACTTATCCCCCGATAGTTATTACAGGAACAACGTGGACCATTTTTAAAGATAGGGACGACTATCGACTCATTCCATGATGTTGGAACACTTTCTTGCTCCCAAACCTTTGCAAACAACATAGTCAATTCCTTAGTCAGGAAGTCACCACCATCTTTAAAAAGAGCCGGAGGTAAATCATCTAGGCCAGGTGATTTGTAGCGCTTCAAGAGTTGGAGTTCCTTGCGAACTTCCGCCTCGTTTGGTGGATCAGTCGTCACCGGCCATGAAGGGGCAGGACAAACTGGTTGATGTTGCCGGAGCAGCAGGTCAGTTGAACTGCCCTTCGAAAAATTCCACCCATCGTCCAAGACGTCGAGAGATGTTAGTGATTGGCATCCCGTCATCCTCGTAGATTGTTTCACTCACACCAGACTTCTTGCTGCTAGTGGCTCGGATGAGTCGGAAGAGCTTCCGGCAGTTACCAGATGCAGCTGCTGCTTCCATCTCATTAGCACGCTCCGACCACCAGGCTTCTCGGTCCTTACGCAAGCTTTGCCCGATTTCATTACGTAACAGCCTTCGTTTGTGGTCAAACTCACGGTCACCCGGAGTAGACCGACGGGCTTCCATCAGTTGTAAGGAGCCAGAAGAAACCCAGTGCTTGTAAGCGAGACGTTTCGCGAAGCCGCAAGCGGCTTTACTCGCCATTTTCATGGCGTCGTGAAGATGCAACCAATGCTCATCTATACTTTTCGGTGGGATGGTAGCTAGCCTAGAGGCTAGCTCCGCTCGATACTTACTTGCAACAGAAGTTGCAGCCAGTTTACTAATATCAATCCGTTGGTGGTGGTCAATCCTTCGGCCACTGAAAAGTAAGGCGAGATTGGCGCAGACCAGGGCATGATCAGACTCCAGATAGGTACTCCAAAAGGAGCGGCAGTTTCGTACACAACCACGCCAGCGGTAGCTGATCGCGATGTAATCAATCTGAGTCCAGTCTTGGGATGCAGAGGGAGGACGCCAGGTGGCACACCGGCGATGACTGTGCCGGAAGTTATTGCTAGCCAGAAACAGGTTGTGGACTGCGCACAGTTGCATTAGACAGTCCCCGTTATCTGACCTGCAACCAATAAGTCTCCGTCAGTTACCTAAACGACTCTCTTCTGTGTCTAGACACCCGACCTGAGCGTTCAAGTCCTCGGCTAGTACTACAATATCTGTCGAGAGAACTTTCTGGAGAAGAACTGTTAACTGGTGGTAGAATTCGTCCTTGATTGCATCCGGGCTGCAATCTGTCGGGACATAGGCGGAGATGACGAAAAGACATCGTTTCTCACGCCGATTTCTTCTCACTTTGATGGAACTTTGTAATCTAACAGCACATAACCGACTGATAATGAGGATCCAATCGATTAGTGCTGCCTCAGCTCTAGCGCTTAGTGCGACACCAACGCCAGCAAGACCAGACGAGGATGCCACAGGGTCCCCGGATAAACGCACGTGAAACAAGCTTTTCGGAGTGACAGATGGATAGCGAATTTGTAGTACTTCACCAGAGTCTTGAATACGAGTCTCGGATAGACAATAAACATCGACATTAAGACTCTCTAAGGACATAGACAGCCCTATCTGTTGTCCGATCTGCATTACTGTGCGAACGTTGAAGGAAGCCAGTTTGAACGGCGTACGTGGTTTCAGTATTCATAATCGGTGGAAGCATTCACTTTCAACCAGACAGTGACTGGAGATCGTTTAGATAGGACAGATTTTCCACCAAGAGCGAGCTGCTGCATAAGTTGAAAAGTAAGGTTACACAAATTGGGGATAAAAGGGGGTGAATTAGTGATTTGGTAAATAATAATAATAATAATGCAAATTGATTTGTTTCTAGTATGAACGAGAATATAATTGTCAGTTGAATGTTCCATTTCATTTATTTGCGAGAGGGCTGTGATACTGCCCGGGTGTCCAAACCGAAGCAGATGGTTTTCTTAGGGGACCACACCCCGAGCCTTTGGCCTTTGACCTAGAGGTCCAATCCACAAGGCAGTGGAGCATCGTGAGGAGATGCAGTCCCATGGTAGCCGGTGACCAATAACTGGTTCATTCGCCATTTGTTCCTTCAGGAGCCTGGAGCCCATGTGCACCATTGGTTTGGAATCAGAGTTCTCCAACTCACCTAGGTGAACTTTCCGTGTCCACCAACCTGGTTAAAGAGCCGGACATTCGCTTTTCGTCCTCTCGATTTCGTAAACAACACCCGCGCTACGAGAAGGCAGTGAGTAGGACTTCCCTGGCAGGGGCTATATACGCGCGGCCATGTGAGATCATTTGGGGAGGGAGAGCGGACTCTCCCCTCTCTCGGCCGTACCAGGGCATTTGGGGGCCTGGAAAGTTTTATGAGGAACTCATGATTTCCAGAAAGACAAAAAAAAGTTACATAAAAAGGATAGTGGACAACCCTGACACAACCCACTTAGTAATGACAATTCCGATGCCAGTTTTTTTTAAGCTCTGATCCTTTCAGATTCAAATTTGTATAGCAAGGACACAAGACTTACGGCCTATGTTAGTCCTTTTTTAGTAAGCTTCTGTGAGTCTAGCCTCCTCTTGCAGATCAGTTTGTGTTTGGATAACAGCCTAAGAAAACGTTGTACTTCTTAGTGCGCTTTTCAGTGGAAAATACAGCCACAAAATTTCCTGCTCAACAATCAAATGCTGCCTGGAGGTCAAGGAATAGTGACAACTAGGCATCAGTAGGTATCCCTATGTTTTGGAACTTGGCAAAGTCTAAAAATGTGGTCAGTACATTTACGCACAAGTCCGAAACGAGACCAATATCCCCAGATTTACTTGTTATGAGCCCTCCCTCAGCGCTGGATGATTATATAGGCTACTATTCTGAAGATTACATGAGTCAAACTGCTTATGTCACTAGAGGGTGTCTATTACTTCTTATAAGCTGAAACAATCAACAACCATGAGCAGTCAGATATGACTGAGCCCAACTCACGAGCTCTAGCTAAAGTTTGTAAGTTACTAAATAGTTAGCAACACCATGAAACTAAACAAAATGGGGCACAATCCCCCAGAAAGCTTACCTGATAACAGCTAAACACAGAAATTATAATAATAATTTAAGAATTCTTATTGGAAGTGTAAATTACAGACAGATCTGTTTGTGCTCCCTATATATATGATACCTAGCTTCGTGTATAAGCATCACATGTGGGTCCTTACTAAAGTAACGCCCATCTTAAAACCTACTTCGATCAACAAACAATTTACTTCATACACTAACCTTAATGCGGGTAGTGTGCAAGTTACTGCATTTTTGTGGTTTGCAGCTGAGTAGCCGCGAACTATTATACAAGACAAAGAGGTTCAAGTATCCGTAGGAATACACGTTTTAGAAAGTCCTGAAACTTTTCAGTTTCAGTTTGGAAAGGACAGGAGGCTTGATGGCCTGTGTTAAATGGTTCAAATGGTTGAGGACGGAATAGAAGAAGCTTTCGCTTAACGGGCTTCCGTGTCTGGTAGCAGTGGATCACCAATACCTCCAGGCAAGAACCTAGGTATATGAACGATAACAGAGGAAAAAAAAGAACTTGGTAAATCATAATAATATGTTTTCCTTAGTCCTTAGGAATAAGTCAAGTTTCCTCTTAAAGGACTCCTGGGAAACCGCTTGGACTAGCTCAGTCGGTAGCGAATTCCAGCACTTGACAACTCTAACGGAGTAGAAGTTGTGTCTGCAGTCTGTTCTGCTACGTAGGGTCTCCAATTTCTGGGTGTTACCTCTCAGGTTAGTGTTGTGACTAAGCTTAAGAAGATGTTTAAGGGGATGACCAGAAGTATTCAGGATACTGTAAGTCATAAGAAGGTCACCTCTAAGACGCCTGTACTCTAATGGGTAAAGGTTAAGTGATTTGAGGCGCTCTTCATAAGGTTTGAATTTGAGTCCCCGAACTGATTTCGTGGCTCGACGTTGTATACGTTCCAGAGTGTCCTTATCTTTTTGGGGGGAGGGAGGAAATACTATGTTTCCGTACTCTAAATGGGGACGAATAAAACTGTTGAAGATTATATGGAAGGTTCTACCGTCAAACTGGCCAAAAATGCGCTTCAATGTTACCAGTGCAAGGTTTGCTTGAGAGGCGTTTTTGTCACAGTTCGCATACGATTTCAGGTCATAGGGTACCAACACTCCTAAATCTTTTTCGACTTGGGAAACTTCTAGAGGGGAGTTACCTAAGTTATAACTATAGTCTGCAACATGTCTCAGATGGACTACCTTGCACTTTGAAGTGTTGAAGGTAAGTCCGTTGTCGTCTGCCCAACTTTGAAGTCGGGTCAGATCCTCCTGAAGAACTAGTATATCATTATGATTACGTATCTCTCTCTAAAGTTTCACATCATCAGCAAAAAGCAATAATTCAGATGAAACTTGTTGAGGAAGATCGTTAATATAAATCAAGAAGAGAAGAGGTCCTAGTATTGAGCCCTGGGGGACCCCACTAGGACATTCCATAGCCTGAGAGAGAGTGAAGTTAACCCTGACCTTAAAGTGTCGGTTTTCTAAATATGAAGAGAGCCAATCAATCAAACGGGGTGTTATACCCGATCGTCCAAGCTTCTTGATAAGACATGCGTGGTTGACCCCATCAAAAGCTTTTGAGAAGTCCAGGTAGATGACGTCAACCTTCCCCTTGCGATCAAGGATGGTTGTCCATCTATCCACCGCAGTCAGCAGGTTGGTCATACAAGAATGACCTTTTCTGAAACCATGCTGTTGAGGTGAGAAGAACTTTGAGGATGATAAGTATTCTAGTATACCGTCGTATATTAGGGATTCCATAATTTTGGAAGGTATGGAGAGAAGGGCCACTGGTCGGTAGCTTGAGGGTTCACTGCGTAGACCTCCTTTGAAAATTGGTGTGATGTGGGCCAGCTTCCATATTTCCGGTAGTTTGTCTCTGCTTAGCGAGTGTGCAAACACCACGCTAAGTGGTGTCGCCAGGATTGAAGCTGCTTCCCTCAATACAGCGGAATGAACCATATCCGGACCAGGAGAAGTGTCTTTTCTTAGGTGCTGCAGTTTACGGAGCACCAGGTCAGCACTCAGGTCCACTTCGGAAAGTCCTGTACAGGTGCAGGTGAAGCTTTCGTCAGTATGGTTGATGTGGGTCAGCTGGAATGTCCGGGAGTATTGTTCAGCCAAAAGGTTAGCGGCATCACTGTCGTTATTGGTCGGGCCATTAGGACCAAGCAGTTGGGAAACTCCAGTTTTGCCTTGTCGAAGAGAAGCTGCGTAACGGAATAAGCTCTTCGGATTGGAGACAAATTTATCGATAAGCTTGGTCTGGAACTGAAGCCTGTCTTCTCTTATTGCCTTTGTGCATATGTTCTTTATATGTTTGTATTGCCTGTACGCGCCGTTGTTATCAGTTCGTTTATATTCAGCCCAACAGTGCCTTTTGCGGCTTAGCAAACGACGAGTGCGGTTCTTGATGATTGGAGGTTGTTTGTAGCTTTTTGGGACCATTTTAGGAACTGAATGCTCAGTAGCACATAAGATCGTGTGCAGTAAAAAATCCCAATGAGCATCCACTTCAAGTTGAGGGTGAACATCCCAATCCACCTGTTGTAGATAGTCCTGTAAAGCTAACACATTCAACCGTTTGAAGTTCCAGCGCTTGTTGCTAGTAGGATATCGTAGCTCCGTTTTGCTGACAAAGCTGAATGATAAGACGGCGTGATCACTTTTCCCCAGGGGAGCCAGGATTGAGAGGTCGTCAACTAGGAATTCTTCATTTGTGAATACCCAGTCTAAGCGCGACGGCGTCTGACTGTTTCTCCAACGGGTTGCCGACTTCACATTTTCGAATAATCCCAGGTCGCCGATAAGGTTGAAAAACAGAGCTTCAGTAGAGTTAGCACCACCAATGTATGTATGTTCCACGAAGTTGATTCTAGGAAGATTGAAGTCCCCTAGAATCAGGATATGAGAGAATCCGAGACGCGTAGAGCGAGTTAATCCTTCCAGCAGACGTTCGTCATACTCGATGTCGGCAGTGGGCTTCCTGTAAATGACCCCAACTAGACACCTCGAGGTGGTAGACAATCTTACTGAGCACCATACTGACTCATCAAGATCGAGAAACTCTTGGTTGTGAAATTGGTGCCCATCC
>NW_017386035.1:816255-866766 GCF_000237925.1 Schistosoma mansoni | reverse complement strand
TTCCAGTTGTAGTCCTAAACATCAATGGGGAAGATTCAAACAAACAATACTAAGTGAATTTAATGTTAATAATAGTTAGGAATTGTGTGTCTGGTCCTACGTTGTAACTGACTGACTAACTGAATAATTGTGATTGACCAAATTATTATTCTAATCGATACTCTCACTTGTGGAGTGAGTTCTTACAAACCTGAGGAAAATATGTTAAGTGAATCAAATCATGATCGAAAATCCGATGAAGTTTTGATAGATGGTTGTTCTTATGATCCATTATCCTCCAATGACATTTACAATAGATTTGAAGAGAATGTTTCAAAAGGAACAAACTCTGATGTCATTCGTCCTCATAATGCATTTGTTTCTTGTGGAAAACTTGTTCACTGAGAAGCACGAGTACTAAATGAGTTCGATTTTGATTACAATTCATATCAAATGTTTATCGTTATCATGAAGTCACGTTCAATGAATACTCTGGTCAATGTGAGAAATTTATTTTAAATGAAGCCACATTATTCCTAAATTGGGAATATGATGATTGAACATTATTTCGTGGGGGAGTGTTGGAAAATATATGGTTCAAACTCTAGATATCAGTGGTTTTAGTACATAGCCGAAATGTTGATCATGTACAATTCCAGGACCCATGTGATTCCGTTCGAATTTTAGTTGGTAATTCTAATACTAATGAGTATATTCTAGATCATACAGAATCTACAGCTACTACACAATCGGACAGACACATGATGAACCTAAGGAGAAGAGGTACGATTGATTTTCATCTAAGCTGTGGCGGTTGTTGTGTTTGTATCAAATAATGTTTCCTTTTTACTCGATGACTGCTAGATTTACGATTCTAAATACGATACGTTTGTTCTTGCTCATATAGTTCTTCTTGGTCAAATTGCGTCAGTCCTAGGATTTCTAGTTTGTACTATAATTCAAATACCTCAAATTATCTCAATTACCCAAGACAGTTTCATGGGGAATGCTAGTGGGCAACCTATGCTCCCCAATGAGGAGCGACAGGAGTAGGTAGGTAAATGAAAAAGAAAACGATGTTATTTCAAGGACAAAACTTACAGTCGTCTAGGCAACATGGGTGATGTCAGTGAAATGCAACTGAGTTCTAGCCAAATTATTATTCACAAATAGCTTATCGGTACATAAGCGTTGTGAAGAAATCATTTTGTGAACACAGAACAGGAATAAACGATTATGTATCACCAAACGAATAATAAAATAGAAGGAAAGATTTGTTTAAAAATAAACAAACAAATAAGAAACTAAATCACTGTTGCAGTAAGGTTTGATGGTAGAATAAGCGTTTTTGCAGTAATAGTTAGGAGTGATGCTATGAGTCTCAATTAATCCCAAAGGACAATCAAATATCAATTTGTATGAGTCACATATAGGTGGTGAAGATTAAACGAATCTGGAAAATTTAATTTATTTGAGTGTAACACAAGTTACTGTCTTAATTACAAACTTCTGATACTTAAGAATAATATGTATTTAGAAGGAAAAGAGTGAACGAGAAAAGAAATGAACAACTAGTGAAAGGGTTCAGCCATGATAATGAGAGTGTAATGAATATCAACCTCTGAGGTAAAACATCCGGAAGCCGAATGGTTGAATGTCGAACAGTTCACCGACCTTCATTAGGGTCACGGACAGCCAACGAGCATCAATTATTTGCAAGGCATGGACTGACTAATGAAGTAGTGTTCATGCTCTGTTCCTTGTGCGTACCTTCATTAATATATTTGCGTAATAACGTCGTTTGTGTTGTACGGTCGTCCAAATAGCCATAGCACCTGGAAAATAATACATGCTAGCTACTAAACTCGAGGCGTGACTTCGACATTGGCGGGTCGGTCTGACTGGAGTAGGCTCCCAATCATCCGACACAGATCATGTAATTTAATGACATACATATGGTTTACAGCACGACTACCGGAAATAAACTTAACTTCAAACTGTTCTCCATCATTTATTGATGGCCTAGTTGAAAAAACGACCACAACTATCATTGATCTATATGTACCTTAGGATATCATCCCAGCATGTAACGCACGTGTCCGGTGTAACGCAGTCCAACAAAGGAAACAAAACTTACGCTTATAGCGAGATTCATAACATAATCTAATTTCATAAGAAAAATTAGATCATAATATAACAAATTAATTGACTATAAACGTAAACATGAACGTTATTACAGTCCACGATGCACTTAGTTGATGTGACGACACTCAGTATATTTCCACTGTCCCTGCCCGCGTATCCTCTTTTGATCCGATTCCCCTCATGAACCTTTCTCTCTGATTTGTCGTGATTGTTTTAAGTTCATTAATCTTCCGTACTCTAGAAGGTCACAGTAAGCGACTGGAGACAAAGACATATTTTTTTACTTTGAATACAAAGTTCCTTGCCGTTCATCTTCTTCCTGTTCTAGTCGACAGGGATTCTGTGTGTTGTGTGCAATTGATCCTAACCGATTATACTAAAGCGGCTCGGTCGTTTTTGTTCCATGAGCCGTAAGCATCGTAGATCTATACTGAACTTTAATAACAAGATACAATAACGAGGAACGGAGGAGTTTTTAGACGAGCCTACTCACCTCATTGTATTTTGTCTTCGCATTGACTTTATCAGTCAGAAACGGATACTCCAGAAGTAATACTAGTGATAATAGTATTTAATCCGTCTGAGCAAACTTAGATGAAAATTATCAGCATCATTGAGGAAACTTTGCTTAATAATGTTGACAGTGAAAAAAGCTTAAGTTTTTCCATGTATGATTCTGACCAGTTCTAGTGATTTAACCATATCGAGTAAAGTCCCAAAATTTTGTGAGGATGATGTTTCAAATGAATCAAATCCTGACCATATTTATTTAAAGCGTGGTCAGAACTCTGATGCCATTTCATCAGATATGGTTTATTCTCATAATGATTTACCTAGTTTCTAGCGGAATCCTAATTAAATGTGAGAAACAAATTGAAGATGAGTAGAGATCGGATTACATTTCTGATAGTGTAGCATCAGATGTCATTTGCTCTCATAATAGATATATTTAGGGTGAAATCCCCGATGAATGGTAAATATGTTCTAAATTAGTCAAATTATGGTCTTATTTCTGATATTGTATAAGATGTTGGATGTTCTCACAACCTATGCATGTCGAGTAGAATACTCAGCCAGTGGCATGATGAAACAGAAGACATAGAGAGCTTGTCCGAAACAGTAAGAGAGCCAGTTCTCCAGATGTAAAATTTGCACAGGCAGGAATTTTTGTCTAATTCAGAATTATCCTGATGAGTATGAAGTAAATGCATATATCCTATTTGAATGTCATGTAGCCGAATCAAACCTCTATGAATCATGTGTTAATTACACATATCGACTCCAAGAGTGCACGTTCATGTTATGGCTAAAGCGATGGCTTCGTACTTTTCTCTCGTGAAATGTGAAACGAGTAGTGCATCGCACTTTTTGTGAAACTCATGACTGACTCTCTACACTTGACACGCCCGTAGCATGATGGAATCGTATTTTGTCGTAGGAAACTTTGAATTTTTCACATAAGCCAGCGTAAACAACAGAAAACGAAACACCCCCTTCCTCATGGATTGTGGTTGTGTAGATAATAATTCTTGCCCCATTTTGACTGGTTGCCAGTTCCGTGTGTAAGCATCACATGTGGGTCCTTACTAGAGTAACGCCCATCTTAAAACCTACTTCGATCAACAAACAATTTACTTCATACACTAACCTTAATGCGGGTAGTGTGCAAGTTACTGCATTTTTGTGGTTTGCAGCTGAGTAGCCGCGAACTATTATACGAGACAAAGAGGTTCAAGTATCTGTAGGAATACACGTTTTAGAAAGTCCTGAAACTTTTAAAAGTTCCTGGATTGATGCTGATTGCCTCCTAGTACTATACACCAATATCACTATTTTTATTGGAAGACCCACCAATCCCTACGTATGTATTCATTTAGTAAATTGCCAGCATCTAACTTTTCGAAATCGGAACTCGTGTCATTTAGTATATTGTCGACTACACGGGACACAACACAGACTGTGTCTAACTCGTAAGTTGCATCAACGTTTATTTTTGTTCCTGCAGTGTTCAATTTTCAGTGACAGACGCCTCAGAAGTAATGTTTTGTACAAACGCTGTGTCTCTGGAGTCTAGAAGTCTTCACAACCCAGTTAACTGCCACAAGAAAGAGGAATCGCCAGAGTAAGCAATTTTGCTTGACACCGGTCTTCAATTGGAATGCGTCTGTCAACTGTTCTCCATGCACCACTTTGCGGTGTAGTCCGTCGTATGAATTGCGGATGATGTTGACGATTTCCTCAGCTACTCACTCAATAGTGTCGAAGAAGGTTCCATAATGTTCTCCTATCCACAGTGTCGAACGCTTTCTCATAATCAAGGAATTTGATGTATAGTGATGAGTCCCATTCAATTGATCGTTCAGTGATGATCCGTAGTGTCGCAATTTGATCTGAGCACGATCATTACTTACGGAACCCATCCTGTTGATCTGGAAGTTGGGCGTCAATTGAATCTTTTGTCCGGTTCAGCAACATTCTGTTGAAAACTTTTCCTAGTACCGATTCTTCTAAACTTTTCACATTTGCTCGCACCTCCTTTCTTTGATATCTTGACGAGGTATCCTTCTTTCCAGTTTGTTTTGTAACCTTAACCAGTAACACCATTTATAACCAAAAGGTTCCAATCCGGTGAAATCAGAAGAGAAGAGGCCCGAAGATATATTTGATTGGCTATCAATTAATTGGGAAGTGATTAATTTAAGCTGACTGGCAGTTGCAGAAGTGAAGCACGGTGTACCCACTCGTGATCTGGCGCGGATGTGTCACCGAGCGCCTTCGTTTAGGTGGCTTCAGTAAAACTAATGTGGTTAGCATAAAATGTCGGAGACTTACAGAGTTATTGTTTTTGAGTGGTTATTTACAGCTACATATGCATTACACCATATACTAAGTTAAATTTCTCTTGCTGTTCTGATCACTTAGCGAATAAAACTTAACATGGATTTCCTCTCGACAGCTTTTTGTACCCTGACCAACTATCCATTTCAAACTGCTGTCATTGCTTAAGATATTATTCATAGAAAATCTTTCATCTAGTCCTGGCAAGTAAGTTGCCACATTGAAACTTGCACTTGGTAGTGTTGCGTTTCCACTGGCCAGTCAGGTTTAATTTCATTGGTGACTGATCATAACTGAGATGTGATCGGTTCATGACTTAAAAGAAATCCGGTGAATCCTTATTGCTAAACTTATTTTCCAGGCTTTGCTGACATATGTTGTGAATATAGTCGTTGTATCCAACTACA
This sequence comes from Schistosoma mansoni, assembly GCF_000237925.1. NCBI lineage: Eukaryota > Metazoa > Platyhelminthes > Trematoda > Strigeidida > Schistosomatidae > Schistosoma > Schistosoma mansoni. The sequence goes on along the minus strand of NW_017386035.1, from coordinate 861,397 downwards.
CGTTTGGTCTCTGAGTAATTATTTGTGCTCTGTACAACTGTTTTGAAATAAATTACGATTCAACACGCATAGCATCTTAGAATACCCAAGAACTCTAATATTTTCTTGCAGTCATAACAAACTTTTATCAGGCTGACTGACATTCTCACTTACCTGAAGAAATATATCTAAACATGCTACAGGTGCAGGTACTTCTCAATATAGAAATGCCTGGCGATTAGTTACTACCAATGCAAAATACATATGTCGACTAGCTCTTTTCTACTTTCCTACTTACCTACCTTGCTACTATGTTTCGTAGAATTCCAGAACCTTTCAGAAGCCAAAGGTCATTTGAAGTGCTATGAATAGCCTACATTTTCTGCACATGAGCAAACCTTGGATTAAGGCGTTCTTTTGACACTTTTCACCTTTTCTCTCGTGTTCAAGTTGTGTAGATTTAACCTGTAGTTATAGAAGATATTAGAAAACCAATTCAAGCGTCCGGTTATATACATCAAAATTGAACGTAGACCTTGTCTTTTGATGAAATTTGATATGAGTCACAAACTCTTCGCACGCTATATGTTGGAACAAACCATATCTGGTACAATAACACGAGAAATCTGATAAGAGTTTGGTTTACTAGAAACTACTGTCTCACAATGATTCTGAGTTTCATTTAATTCTGGACTACTATGTGACTCTATACTGTTTTCCGAAGTCGTGAATAAAGATAAGTGATCATTAGAAAGACTCATTTTAATAAGACCACACTCGTCCCCCCTTTTAATAAGTTGTTCTCGCAATCTTTCCGATCGCCGTACCACTGTCTTCTTTGGTGCCGCTCGTGACTCGTACTCGTGGTGCTCTTGAAACCATCTCTGCAGTTGACTGGCATTTACACGCTTCCGCTTGTATTCTCTCCGGATCGTGTAAACCGAGACACGTCTCTTCGTGATAATGTACGGTTCTTTACATTTCAGTTTCAACTTTCCTGACTCTGTTCCCCCTTCTATGTTACCTTTCCGTTCTCTACACTTTACCAGGACCCCACTGTAAAGGGCTGCCACGTTCTTCTCTGTTGTTCCGCCTTCTTTGTGTCTGATATTTGTTTCCTTTCCACGTTCTTTATTACCTCCCCCCTCTCTTTTCTTAATCTTGTTGTTGTCCACTGCTGTTGTTGTGGCCAGGTCTTATTATACATTGGAAGTCGTGGCTGTCTACCATACATAAGTAGGAAAGGTGATTTCCTGGTTGTTCCTTGTATGGAGGCACGATGCGCCAGAAAAATTAGTGGTAACTCTTTCTCCCAATTCGATCAGGCACACTAAGTTTCGTTCATTTATGTTCACTCTTGTATAGACTGCCCCTCTATCTACCAGTGAAACAACGCCCAGATTTTTAAGGTAAAAAGAACATGCATTCAAACGTCTATAATATCTCCGTTTTCGTCTTGTTGGACAGTTTATCTTCAAGTATCCTGTCCCTCCAGAAGCATAACACTTATGATTCTTTTTACGATGTAGTATGTTAGACGTGGTACACTTGCTAATCCCTTGACCCTGGATGTGACATGACTAAGGTCACTCAAGTTATTTTTGATGTCGATGGTCTTATTTTGGATACAGAATCCATATACACTGAGTTCACATCAAATTTTCTCAGTGGATATAATATACAGTTCGATTACAACATAAGAAAGCTAATGACGGGAAGAAAACCTCACGAAGTCGGTAACTCACTCGTAACGCCGCGATCTAGTGCTGCAGCTCCTCAATCTTATCGATGCTATTTATCACCTGACTTCCGCACGCGACCAGAGCTACTGTTCGTGTCACCAACTGTCGCGTCACCTTTGCAAGCTCACTGATATCCATAGGTTGCGCGGCGTTTACCAGTCTCAGCTTCTGGGAAACGGCAACAGGCACTCTCTCATCCGGATTCGGCAGCACGCGGCGCATCGACCCAGTAAGTTACACGGCCAGCACGAGTAGGTCACCATCGATTGGCAACTTCACCAATCGGAACCTCTGCAGTGCCTCTTCTCTGTCCACTGGGCTGTCGAACTCCACGATCAACCGCTCTGTGACTGCCTCCCATGCCGTCCTCCCGCCAGTAACGTCCAAGCTGTCACACACAGCTTTCGCCCTGCTCCTCAGCAGCGTCTCAAGCACCACCGTCTTCGCTTTCGACTCTTTCACTCCCACCGTGGGATCTAGATCCTTAGTGGAGGTAGTGACACCAAATGCAGTGAGGGAAAACACAGGTGAGGACAACCGATTATATACATAGAAGAAATTACAAGGTTGCTTGTTAAAATAGAATAATCATACTCTGATACTCTGTTTGCAAAATATTCATTAATTGTCTCAGGTTTTATTGTTCCCGGGTTTTCACACCAAATGCTTTCTATTTCTGTTATTCTCTTCTCGATCTTCTCAATCTTTTGCTGTCAGATATTCTATTTCTTACTCACCATATATACTACTTATGTCGATATAAGTAGCCCACACCACAATACCACATTTAAAGCATTTAGAAATGCGAAATACACATGAATTGGATTAGTGTGACTCTCCACTGAACAAGCATTTACCAAACTTAAGCTAATCTTCGTGACCTGATTAGCAACTTCTCAATGAATTGTTATCTGAGCAACCATGATTTCTTATTAGACTGGGACAATATAGTACAGTAATGGGATTCCTGATGTCCTGATGAGTCGTTTTTCATTGAATTTTTCTCCTTTACCGCATTTTAAATTTGAACACTTTACATGGTCCAGTAGTACTTGCTTGAGAATTGAATAAGGGAGTGAAATCGGCTTGTCTGGAAATGTCAAAGTCTTTATTAAGCTGTACGCTTCTTTTTCGATGAATGTAAGGAAGTGAGCCACAATATCAATATCCTCAACATGTTCCTTGGTCATAGCCCAGATTTCGAACCTTTTTATGTAGTCCCCAAAATCATCAAAATCTGAATGTATGTCCAACCGTTCCATCACAGGCTCCATCTCGACGCCAATGTGATGATTAGAAGTATTCGAATTATTGTAAGAACTAGGAATTCCAGGAATAACTCAACTTAACCAAGAAGAACTATATGAGCACGAAGGGATGTATTATGTTAGGAATTCAAAATCAGGCAGTCATCAAGTGCAAAGGAATCATTAGTTCATACAAATACTACATAATGTAAGTTTAGTCAGTCAACATGATAAAATTAATCCTAGGCCCACCTAAGCAGAGTTGAAAGGCCAGTATTAGAAATAAGAGTTTTGAAGGATAGACTGAGGAAACAACTACTATGCCTCGCAAGGTAGTTTGGATACCCAGGGCAAAAAGAGAACGTGAGTAGTTAAGTATCATCTGCCTCCAGTTGTGATGACAAACGACAAGAGTGCATTAGCCATTATCCTGACGACTTTAAAGATACGTTGTCTCCGAATAGACCGAAACTGTTAAATTATTCAAAAAGAGCAAACTACCATCAACTATTTATACGGAATTCATGCAGTTATCAGTATTCCCAGACATTAAAAGGTATTTGATAAAAATTAATACATATTAGTGGTTTTATTGAATCCTATCACGGTCAAGCGAAAAAGCCTTCCCGTAACTGAATAAACTGTATTAAACTCAACAAACTAACTGGAACACTTGAAGGAATTCTTCTCCAAAGTTATACTTTTGTCAACTCAGTTTTCCTTCTAATGCAAATGCAATTGGAAATCAACTCACACGAACAGCAAAGCGAAATGAATATTAGCTGGCTTTCGAATTGAAAACAAAAATAATACTAATATCCATTACTTACTTACTTACGCCTGTTACCCCTCGTCGAGGAGCATAGGCCGCTCACCAGCATTCTCCATCCAACTCTGTCCTGAGCCTTCCTTTCCAGTTCTTTCCAGTTAACATTCATCCTTTTCATATCGGCTTCTATTTCCCGGCGTAGTGTGTTCTTTGGCCTTCCTCTTCTCCGTCTCCCTTCCGGATTCCAAGTTAGGGATTGAGTCGTGATGCACATTGGTGATTTCCTTAATGTATTTCCGATCCACTTCCAACGTCTTTTCCTAATTTCCTCTTCAGCTGGAAGCTGGTTTGTCCTCTCCCATAAAACGCTGTTGCTGATGGTATCCGGCCAGTGAATGTTGAGTATTTTGCGTAGACAACTGTTTATAAATACTTGTACCTTCCTGATGATGGCCGTAGTAGTTCTCCACGTTTCAGCTCCATACAGTAGGACTGTCTTCACGTTCGTATTAAAGATTTTGACCTTGAAATTGATTGAGAGTTGTTTTGAGTTCCATATGTTCTTCAATTGTAGAAATGCTTCCCTTGCTTTGCCAATCCTCGCCTTTACATCTGCATCCGATCCTCCTTGTTTATCAACGATGCTCCCCAGGTACTTGAATGTTTCCACCTCTTCCAGAGTTTCGCCATCAAGTGTGATTGGGTTGGTGTTCTCCGTGTTGCATTTGAGAATCTTGCTTTTTCCTTTGTGAATGTGGAGGCCTATCGATGCAGAGGCTGCTGCTACATTTGCGGTCTTCATCTGCATTTGTTCGTGTGTATGAGAGAGGAGGGCTAGGTCATCTGCGAAGTCCAAATCCTCTAATTGATTCTGAGAAGTCTATTGTATTCCGTATTTCCCTTCAGATGTCGAATTCTTCATAATCCAGTCAACCACTAGAAGGAAGAGGAATGGGGAGAGTAGACAGCCTTGTCTGACTCCGGTCTTTACCGGAAATGCATCTGTCAGCTGTCCTCCATGCACGACTTTGCACTGTAGTCCATCGTATGAGTTTTGGATAATGTTGACAATCTTCTCAGGAACTCCATAGTGTCGAAGAAGTTTCCATAATGTTCTCCTGTCCACGCTGTCAAACGCCTTCTCACAGTCAATGAAGTTGACGTATAGTGATGAGTTCCACTCAACTGATTGTTCCACGATGATCCGTAGTGTCGCAATTTGGTCTGTGCACGACCGATCCTTACGGAATCCAGCCTGATGATCCCTAAGTTCGGCGTCTACTGCGTCTTTCATCCGATTCAGCAACACTCTGTTCAAAACTTTTCCTGGTACTGATAACAAACTGATGCCTCTGTAGTTCTCACATTTGCTCAGATCTCCTTTCTTTGGTATCTTGATGAGATATCCTTCTTTCCAGTCCGTTGGCACTTGTTCCTCTTCCCAAATCTTCTTGAATACAAGGTGAAGCATGTTTGCGGTTATTTCAATGTCTGACTTCAGTGCTTCTGCTGGTATATTGTCAGGTCCTGCCGCCTTCCCACTTTTGATTTGTCTGATGGCCATCTTGACTTCTTCGATCGTTGGTGGAGTGACATCTATTGGAAGGTCAGTGTGGGCTGCTTCGATGTTCGGTGGATTCAATGGGGCTGGTCTATTCAGCAGTTCCTCAAAGTATTCTGCCCATCTTTTCCTCTGTTCTTGAATCTCAGTGATTGTCTTTCCTTCTCTGTCCTTGACTGGTCTCTCTGGTTTGCTATATCTCCTTGCCAATTTCTTCGTTGTATCATATAGTTGTTTCATATTCCCTTCTCTTGCAGCTTTTTCCGCCGCCGTTGCTAGTTCTCCCATGTATTTCTGCTTGTCGGCTTTAATGCTCTTCTTCACTTCCCTGTTTGCTTCTGCGTAGTCTGCTTGTGCTTTGACTTTCTCTGCTCGTGTTCGGCTGTTGTTAATTGCTAGTTTCTTATTCTTCCTTTATTGAATTTTGTCCAGGGTTCCCATAGAGATCCATTCCTTATGATGATGCTTCTTAGGACCAAGAACCTCCTGACACGTTGAAGTTAGTGCTTCTTTTATCCCTTTCCAGTTGTCCTCCAAAGTAGTTTCTTGTTCTTTCAGTAGATCCTGTAGAGCCTGGAACCTGTTGTTGAGAGTTATCTTGAATTCATGGAGCTTGTCAGTATCTCGAAGGAAGGCTGTATTGAACCTCTGTAGCGCTGTTTGTCCAGTTGTCCAGTGTTTCTTTAGCTTCAGTCTCATCTTGGCCACAACCAGGTGGTGATCTGAAGCTATGTCAGCTCCTCTCCTGGTTCTCACATCTTCCATTGATCTTCGGAATTTTTTGTTGATACAGATGTGATCTATCTGGTTCTCTGTGGTGTGGTCCGGTGAGATCCATGTAGCTTTGTGTATGCGCTTGTGTGGGAATATTGTGCCGCCTATAACCAATTTGTTGAATGCACATAGGTTTGCAAGTCTCTCCCCATTTTCATTTCTCTCTCCTAGTCCATGTCGTCCAATTACATCTTCATATCCTGTGTTGTCCACTCCAACTTTAGCATTTAGATCTCCCATCAGGATGGTGAGGTCCTTTCGTGAGCACTTCTCTATAATTGATTGCAGCTTTTCATAGAACTGATCTTTATCATCGTCGTTGCTATCATTGGTGGGTGCATAACATTGGATAACGTTCATTGTGATCCCTTTCTTCTTTGTTCTGAATGATGCTTTGATTATCCTGGGTCCATGAGATTCCCATCCCACAAGTGCATTTCGTGCTTCTTTGAACAGCATTAGAGCAACTCCCTGAGTGTGTGGAGCATTTTCCCCTTCGTGACCGGAGTACAGCAGCATCTCTCCTGTACCTAGCCTTTGTTGTCCAGTTTGTGTCCAATGGGTTTCGCTGATTCCAAGTACTGCCAAGTTGTATCTTCTCATTTCCATTGCTATTTGGCTGGTCTTTCCTGTCTCCCACATTGTCCGGACGTTCCATGTACTTATAAAAAGTGTTGCCCTGGTTGTTAGAAGGTGCATCGGTCTCGTGACTTCCGAAGAATTTCGGCTTTCATCATGAGACGTCATAATTATTCCTTCAACTCCCAGGGCAGAGTTTAAATGGTTTGAATTCTTTTTTCTAGTTAGCGTTTTTTTAGCGAGTTATTTCTTCTACGGGATGGGGTCGCTAACCCCATGCCCAACCCTCCTCCTTTACCCGGGCTTGGGACCGGCAGTAACTCTAGAAGAGCTACAGGCGGAGTTACTAATATCCATATTTCTATAATATCGGCTTTTCCTGTATATAAACACAGAATAATTATAATGACCATAAGTTAGGGTTTAACCTGTATTGGCATTGATTCTAACAACACGACCCTCTAAGATGTACATAAAACAACTCAGAAAACTCACACTCAACATTTAGCGTTTAGAGAAGACCAACAATGGTGAACGCGGGAACAGTCATTCGAGATAGCATGATTGTACAATGCAGGCATGGTCACTCCATGTAACCTCCTGCTTTTTGTATCAAATATTTTACTATCTTCCCAGCACAAATGTGTTCTTCAGAGTGCAAGACGTCATATTGCTGGTCTTCACAACAGAACGAATTAGTGTAGACTATGATGTGACTTAGATGTTAGATCTTATAGATTAGGTAGTGGCATCACAACAAATCTACAATTGTGAGATTAGTTCCATTATTATAATGGTGAAGATAAATGTATCAATATCGAACTAGACCATTATTCTACATGTCTAGACAACCCCAAAGAGCCACAGGAAGTGTTTAGCGATTTGTAGTAAACTGTACGGGGTAAGATGTTTTACCTGTCTTCATTTGCCAATTGTAAGAGAAATTTGGTGTTTCTCTGAGAAACTAAGGGCACTTACTCAATCCAGTGCGTAATCCATGTATCTCTAAAGACGGTCGATTTTCCGTGAATGCAAGATTGTTCGATTGAACTCTCAACAAGACTACCATCTTACCATCGCACTACCTAGATCTTTGATTGATTTGATCAAATTTAGCTAAACTGTGCATTTACAACTAGAGTTTAGAAAGATAACTATTTAAATTACTTGAGAATTTCTAGATCAACTAATTCTTTGTTTCTTGGATTTCAGAACACTTCACTCAGGACCGTATGCCCAAAGAAGCTACAATTTGTGATCTTTGCACAAAGCATTTAACGTCCAAGACGATATGGCCAGGACTCTTCCTCCGCATTTATTCAAAATAAAATTGGGCAATCTGAGGGACCTTGTTCGAAAATGACAACACCTGATAATTCAGTGGAATGCTGTAATCCAATTGTATTCAGCTTCATCGTTTTTCCAAGTAAAGAATACTAATAATGCTCCATGATATATATCCTCATCTAACTTCACTGTTGGTATGCACACGAGATTATACCCGATAATACAAGAGAAAATCATGTGAACCTTATTGATTACAATTTATTTTGTATTGTTTGTTTGGTTCTTTCGATTGATTTTTAGGACTGCAACTGATCAGTCTCTCTGGTATATGTGCATCTTGTGCGGGTTGTCTCAATATTGCCCTAAGTCACAAGCTGATTTTAGTCTTGAAAAACGGAGGTGTCAGTGGATTGTAGAACGGACTACTCCCACTCAAAGGGCCTAGAAAGTAGAAAAGAGCTAGTCGACATATGTATTTTGCATTGGTAGTAACTAATCGCCAGGCATTTCTATATTGAGAAGTACCTGCACCTGTAGCATGTTTAGATATATTTCTTCAGGTAAGTGAGAATGTCAGTCAGCCTGATAAAAGTTTGTTATGACTGCAAGAAAATATTAGAGTTCTTGGGTATTCTAAGATGCTATGCGTGTTGAATCGTAATTTATTTCAAAACAGTTGTACAGAGCACAAATAATTACTCAGAGACCAAACGTGTAGTTGGATACAACGACTATATTCACAACATATGTCAGCAAAGCCTGGAAAATAAGTTTAGCAATAAGGATTCACCGGATTTCTTTTAAGTCATGAACCGATCACATCTCAGTTATGATCAGTCACCAATGAAATTAAACCTGACTGGCCAGTGGAAACGCAACACTACCAAGTGCAAGTTTCAATGTGGCAACTTACTTGCCAGGACTAGATGAAAGATTTTCTATGAATAATATCTTAAGCAATGACAGCAGTTTGAAATGGATAGTTGGTCAGGGTACAAAAAGCTGTCGAGAGGAAATCCATGTTAAGTTTTATTCGCTAAGTGATCAGAACAGCAAGAGAAATTTAACTTAGTATATGGTGTAATGCATATGTAGCTGTAAATAACCACTCAAAAACAATAACTCTGTAAGTCTCCGACATTTTATGCTAACCACATTAGTTTTACTGAAGCCACCTAAACGAAGGCGCTCGGTGACACATCCGCGCCAGATCACGAGTGGGTACACCGTGCTTCACTTCTGCAACTGCCAGTCAGCTTAAATTAATCACTTCCCAATTAATTGATAGCCAATCAAATATATCTTCGGGCCTCTTCTCTTCTGATTTCACCGGATTGGAACCTTTTGGTTATAAATGGTGTTACTGGTTAAGGTTACAAAACAAACTGGAAAGAAGGATACCTCGTCAAGATATCAAAGAAAGGAGGTGCGAGCAAATGTGAAAAGTTTAGAAGAATCGGTACTAGGAAAAGTTTTCAACAGAATGTTGCTGAACCGGACAAAAGATTCAATTGACGCCCAACTTCCAGATCAACAGGATGGGTTCCGTAAGTAATGATCGTGCTCAGATCAAATTGCGACACTACGGATCATCATTGAACGATCAATTGAATGGGACTCATCACTATACATCAAATTCCTTGATTATGAGAAAGCGTTCGACACTGTGGATAGGAGAACATTATGGAACCTTCTTCGACACTATTGAGTGAGTAGCTGAGGAAATCGTCAACATCATCCGCAATTCATACGACGGACTACACCGCAAAGTGGTGCATGGAGAACAGTTGACAGACGCATTTCAATTGAAGACCGGTGTCAAGCAAAATTGCTTACTCTGGCGATTCCTCTTTCTTGTGGCAGTTAACTGGGTTGTGAAGACTTCTAGACTCCAGAGACACAGCGTTTGTACAAAACATTACTTCTGAGGCGTCTGTCACTGAAAATTGAACACTGCAGGAACAAAAATAAACGTTGATGCAACTTACGAGTTAGACACAGTCTGTGTTGTGTCCCGTGTAGTCGACAATATACTAAATGACACGAGTTCCGATTTCGAAAAGTTAGATGCTGGCAATTTACTAAATGAATACATACGTAGGGATTGGTGGGTCTTCCAATAAAAATAGTGATATTGGTGTATAGTACTAGGAGGCAATCAGCATCAATCCAGGAACTTTTAAAAGTTTCAGGACTTTCTAAAACGTGTATTCCTACAGATACTTGAACCTCTTTGTCTCGTATAATAGTTCGCGGCTACTCAGCTGCAAACCACAAAAATGCAGTAACTTGCACACTACCCGCATTAAGGTTAGTGTATGAAGTAAATTGTTTGTTGATCGAAGTAGGTTTTAAGATGGGCGTTACTCTAGTAAGGACCCACATGTGATGCTTACACACGGAACTGGCAACCAGTCAAAATGGGGCAAGAATTATTATCTACACAACCACAATCCATGAGGAAGGGGGTATTTCGTTTTCTGTTGTTTACGCTGGCTTATGTGAAAAATTCAAAGTTTCCTACGACAAAATACGATTCCATCATGCTACGGGCGTGTCAAGTGTAGAGAGTCAGTCATGAGTTTCACAAAAAGTGCGATGCACTACTCGTTTCACATTTCACGAGAGAAAAGTACGAAGCCATCGCTTTAGCCATAACATGAACGTGCACTCTTGGAGTCGATATGTGTAATTAACACATGATTCATAGAGGTTTGATTCGGCTACATGACATTCAAATAGGATATATGCATTTACTTCATACTCATCAGGATAATTCTGAATTAGACAAAAATTCCTGCCTGTGCAAATTTTACATCTGGAGAACTGGCTCTCTTACTGTTTCGGACAAGCTCTCTATGTCTTCTGTTTCATCATGCCACTGGCTGAGTATTCTACTCGACATGCATAGGTTGTGAGAACATCCAACATCTTATACAATATCAGAAATAAGACCATAATTTGACTAATTTAGAACATATTTACCATTCATCGGGGATTTCACCCTAAATATATCTATTATGAGAGCAAATGACATCTGATGCTACACTATCAGAAATGTAATCCGATCTCTACTCATCTTCAATTTGTTTCTCACATTTAATTAGGATTCCGCTAGAAACTAGGTAAATCATTATGAGAATAAACCATATCTGATGAAATGGCATCAGAGTTCTGACCACGCTTTAAATAAATATGGTCAGGATTTGATTCATTTGAAACATCATCCTCACAAAATTTTGGGACTTTACTCGATATGGTTAAATCACTAGAACTGGTCAGAATCATACATGGAAAAACTTAAGCTTTTTTCACTGTCAACATTATTAAGCAAAGTTTCCTCAATGATGCTGATAATTTTCATCTAAGTTTGCTCAGACGGATTAAATACTATTATCACTAGTATTACTTCTGGAGTATCCGTTTCTGACTGATAAAGTCAATGCGAAGACAAAATACAATGAGGTGAGTAGGCTCGTCTAAAAACTCCTCCGTTCCTCGTTATTGTATCTTGTTATTAAAGTTCAGTATAGATCTACGATGCTTACGGCTCATGGAACAAAAACGACCGAGCCGCTTTAGTATAATCGGTTAGGATCAATTGCACACAACACACAGAATCCCTGTCGACTAGAACAGGAAGAAGATGAACGGCAAGGAACTTTGTATTCAAAGTAAAAAAATATGTCTTTGTCTCCAGTCGCTTACTGTGACCTTCTAGAGTACGGAAGATTAATGAACTTAAAACAATCACGACAAATCAGAGAGAAAGGTTCATGAGGGGAATCGGATCAAAAGAGGATACGCGGGCAGGGACAGTGGAAATATACTGAGTGTCGTCACATCAACTAAGTGCATCGTGGACTGTAATAACGTTCATGTTTACGTTTATAGTCAATTAATTTGTTATATTATGATCTAATTTTTCTTATGAAATTAGATTATGTTATGAATCTCGCTATAAGCGTAAGTTTTGTTTCCTTTGTTGGACTGCGTTACACCGGACACGTGCGTTACATGCTGGGATGATATCCTAAGGTACATATAGATCAATGATAGTTGTGGTCGTTTTTTCAACTAGGCCATCAATAAATGATGGAGAACAGTTTGAAGTTAAGTTTATTTCCGGTAGTCGTGCTGTAAACCATATGTATGTCATTAAATTACATGATCTGTGTCGGATGATTGGGAGCCTACTCCAGTCAGACCGACCCGCCAATGTCGAAGTCACGCCTCGAGTTTAGTAGCTAGCATGTATTATTTTCCAGGTGCTATGGCTATTTGGACGACCGTACAACACAAACGACGTTATTACGCAAATATATTAATGAAGGTACGCACAAGGAACAGAGCATGAACACTACTTCATTAGTCAGTCCATGCCTTGCAAATAATTGATGCTCGTTGGCTGTCCGTGACCCTAATGAAGGTCGGTGAACTGTTCGACATTCAACCATTCGGCTTCCGGATGTTTTACCTCAGAGGTTGATATTCATTACACTCTCATTATCATGGCTGAACCCTTTCACTAGTTGTTCATTTCTTTTCTCGTTCACTCTTTTCCTTCTAAATACATATTATTCTTAAGTATCAGAAGTTTGTAATTAAGACAGTAACTTGTGTTACACTCAAATAAATTAAATTTTCCAGATTCGTTTAATCTTCACCACCTATATGTGACTCATACAAATTGATATTTGATTGTCCTTTGGGATTAATTGAGACTCATAGCATCACTCCTAACTATTACTGCAAAAACGCTTATTCTACCATCAAACCTTACTGCAACAGTGATTTAGTTTCTTATTTGTTTGTTTATTTTTAAACAAATCTTTCCTTCTATTTTATTATTCGTTTGGTGATACATAATCGTTTATTCCTGTTCTGTGTTCACAAAATGATTTCTTCACAACGCTTATGTACCGATAAGCTATTTGTGAATAATAATTTGGCTAGAACTCAGTTGCATTTCACTGACATCACCCATGTTGCCTAGACGACTGTAAGTTTTGTCCTTGAAATAACATCGTTTTCTTTTTCATTTACCTACCTACTCCTGTCGCTCCTCATTGGGGAGCATAGGTTGCCCACTAGCATTCCCCATGAAACTGTCTTGGGTAATTGAGATAATTTGAGGTATTTGAATTATAGTACAAACTAGAAATCCTAGGACTGACGCAATTTGACCAAGAAGAACTATATGAGCAAGAACAAACGTATCGTATTTAGAATCGTAAATCTAGCAGTCATCGAGTAAAAAGGAAACATTATTTGATACAAACACAACAACCGCCACAGCTTAGATGAAAATCAATCGTACCTCTTCTCCTTAGGTTCATCATGTGTCTGTCCGATTGTGTAGTAGCTGTAGATTCTGTATGATCTAGAATATACTCATTAGTATTAGAGTTACCAACTAAAATTCGAACGGAATCACATGGGTCTTGGAATTGTATATGATCAACATTTCGGCTATGTACTGAAACCACTGATATCTAGAGTTTGAACCATATATTCTCCAACACTCCCCCACGAAATATGTTCGATCATCACATTCCCAAGTTAGGAATAATGTGGCTTCATTTAAAATAAATTTCTCACATTGACCAGAGTATTCATTGAACGTGACTTCATGATAACGATAAACATTTGATATGAATTGTAATCAAAATCGAACTCATTTAGTACTCGTGCTTCTCAGTGAACAAGTTTTCCACAAGAAACAAATGCATTATGAGGACGAATGACATCAGAGTTTGTTCCTTTTGAAACATTCTCTTCAAATCTATTGTAAATGTCATTGGAGGATAATGGATCATTAGAACAACCATCTATCAAAACTTCATCAGATTTTCGATCATGATTTGATTCACTTAACATATTTTCCTCAGGTTTGTAAGAACTCACTCCACAAGTGAGATTATAGAACTTTAAATGTTTAGCCATTCTTTTTAGTGAATCCCCTAAGTAAAACCACTTACCTGCTGTCACTTTACGTTAACACTGTTCCTAGCAGCCTTAACTTATTTGAATAATATCTAACATGAACAGTGGTTAACCTGAACGACACATTTTGGTAATCATTGTTTTGTTGTTACATGCTCTCTGTCTCATTTTACTTTCTCTAGTTGCAGATAATTATCAATAATTCGTTCTGACACAGGAAGTAAACCTAAATAACACCGTTCATAAACCAGCAGGCTATCCACTTAAGAATAAAATTAAGAGTTTCCTGCTGATTCATTGGATTGCTGTAATACATGTAATAAATGTACTACCTAAACAATTACTGAACTAGCAAACTTAGAAAAATCTTATATCACATGTTTATCCCCTACGTCTAATGTTACTATTTATATCAAATTGTTCATATATATATATATACAACTCTCATCAAGAATATGTGAATCGTTGGGACAAACCATGTCTGGTACAATAACATGAGAAAACTGATAAGAAGTTTGTTTATTAGAAACTACTGTCTCACAATGATTCCGAGTTTCATTTAATTCTGGACTACTATGTGACTCTATACTGTTTTCCAGAGTCGTGGATAAGGATAAGTGATTATTAGAAGTGCTCATTTTAATAGGACCAGAATCACAACGTTTAGTTTTAGTTGCAGAGAAATTGGCAGTAGTATTACAAATTGACTGTATGTGTCCAATCATACCACATTTAGAGCATTTAGAATTACGAAATACACATGAATTGGATGAGTGTGACTCTCCACTGAACAAGCATTTACCAAACTTGTGCTAATCTTTGTGACCTGATTAGCTACTTCCCAATGAATTGTTAACTGAATAACCTTGAATATAAGGCAAGACCATAATTTATGAACGGGCCAATCAGAAGCGTCTGAGCGTTCAATCTACCAATGCGAATTTTTATGCGGTTATTTTTATTGCTACCCAAAGATACAATGTTACTGTCGACAGCTGCGGCTCAATTGTGTTTCCGCTCCATCTAGTTCTGCACAAGTACTTTCTGAAGTATCTTTCACTATTGAATTTAAATGTTTCAGTATGGTTAATGTTTGTCATGATTGGTTTTGATTCATTTATAATCCATACCATATCTTACTTCCTATTCTCCTTCTGCCAGATAAATATAACCGAGGTTCCATGTCTACTGATATCTGTAGCGATCAACTCGAACGCTTTATAACTAACGAAATTCAATAGGTAGAACAGTTTAATTTACTTTCCTCTGCTAGTGTTGTATGTCGAGTAGACGTAAACTGCTTCACGGAAACGTCCATAAGTTTTAATTTCCTCATATGATCATGGTCAAAACTACAGATATACACGACATAAGGTTAGTAGATTTCTGGCTTTTCATTGTTCGACTTGATTTCATGCACCGCACACAGAGTCTAAATCATGTTATAATACTATATTTTCAGCAACAAACCTTCTGCAAGAGAATGACATCACCCCTGACTCGGACACAGGTGTCAGGTGCCTGAGTATCAAGCTGATATCAGCAAATGTACACCCAAAGTTGATTTGACTCGTTGATGGAAGGGAGTTGTCGATATTACTAAAGAGAATTAAAAAAACGGGGCTCGTTTGCTTTCATGGTTCCCGACAACATCATAAATAACGCTTAGGAACGAATATGCGAACAGATGGGAAATCCAAAGCTGGTACCACGAAGTCTGCACAAATCTAACGCCTGCGGCTTTTAAACGGTTCAGTAGGAATGGTTTCGTATGGCTATGTCAACAGTGCTGTCTGGGTGCAAGTAGCCTGTTAACCGAGGCCATCTCAATGGTCAGTGCTGCGAAAAAGTGCCTCAAAAAGCGCGGTCGGGACACGTCGGGCAGAACTCGATCTGTCGACATGCAGATTGATGTGAGGCAAGCACATGTGAGTCCGAAAAGTGCTGACCCATATTGACCAAAGGAAAAGGGACAGCCTCCAAATAGGTCTTGAGGATACAACGAATAATAATAATATTCCAAAATGGAACGGACTCACAGTATATTGGCTTGGTGTACCAGATCGACGTTAGGCTCACCAATGAAGATACAACGGATATTCTAGTTTCGCAACTAGCAACCAGTAGTATCTTCTATAATCGTTCGTTCCCAGCCGAATAGAAACCAGAAGTCAGACGAGGAGAGACAGGAAAGATATATTTGATTCGTCACCAATATATCGAGAGACTTCGTTCTTAACTGGCTATTGTAACGTAGGAGCTGTGTCCCACGCCGTGTTGCAACGCGATCTGGTACACCAAGCCAATATACTGTGAGTCTGTTCCATTTTGGAATACTATTATTCGTTGTATCTTCGTTGGTGAGCCCGACGTGACTGATTGAGGTTGAGTGTGAACAGGTTTAACTGAACGCATAGCGTTTGTAAGCCTACTCGTGTAAGAGTTTAGATCCATGTTCAATGAAGAAGCTGAAGGATCCACGAATTCTCCTGGGAGTCGGAGTGTCGTTCCGTAAACGAGTTGAGATGCAGTGTATCCAATGTCAGCTTTCATTGCATTGCGGATACCTAGCAAGACGAGTGGAAGAGCGTCTGTCCACTGTGAAACGTTTGAAGCTGATAATGAAGCTTTTAGTTGTCGATGAAAACGTTCTACCAACCCGTTTGCTTGTGGGTGGTAGGCGGTCGTTCGGAAGCGCGTGATTCCTAAAAGTGAGATCAGACAACGGAAAAGTCCGGATTCGAACTGGCGTCCGCGGTCTGTAGTGATGGTTGAAGGGCAGCCGAAATTTGCTACCCATCGTTCGACGAAAGCGCGAGCCACGGTTTCAGCAGTAATGTCCTTAATCGGTACTGCTTCTGGCCATCGAGTAAAACGGTCTACGCATGTTAGGAGATATGAGTATCCGTTCGAGTCGGGTAAGGGTCCTACCAAATCTAGATGGACGTGGTCGAAACGAGAGTCAGGGGTTTTGAAAGAGCCTAAGGGACATTTGTTGTGTCTTATGACCTTAGATTTCTGACAGCTTACACAGGAGCGTGCCCACTCCATCACGTCTTTATTCATACCAGGCCAACAAAAGCGTTCGGCTATAAGTTTGACTGTTGCACGAGCACCTGGGTGAGAAAGATTGTGCAACGTATTGAAGACGTTGCGTCGATAATGTTTTGGTACTATTGGACAATCCCTACCTGTAGATGTGTCACACAGTAAAGTTTCCTTACCTGTTCCCATCTGCCTAACACTTAGTTTAAGAGTTGTCGAGGATAACTCATGCTGAAGATCAATGTCTTCTTTTTGAAGCTGAGTGAGTTTAAGAAGGTCGATTCCTTGGAAACTGTTCAAGGAACTTATTCGAGACAAGGCATCTGCGACTACATTGTTTGCTCCAGAAATGTGTTGTATGTCTGAAGTAAACTGCGAAATGTAGTCGAGTTGTCGAGACTCTCGCGGTGAGTACTTGTCTGAAGATGAACTTAAAGAGAAGGTAAGAGGTTTGTGATCAGTAAAAAGTGTGAATTCTCTTCCTTCGATGGAATGTTGGGAATGCCGTACAGCACAATACATAGCTAGGAGTTCCCTACCGAACGTGCTGTACCTAGATTCCGCGTCTAGCAACCGTCTCGAGAAAAATCCTAAAGGTTGCCACGAGTTGTTAACCCATTGTTGTAAGACTCCTCCGATTGCTGAGTCGGATGCGTCTACGGCGATACTAATGGGCGCTTAAGTGTCCTGGTGAGCAAGACTTCGAATAACGCAACCTATCATTATGATCTTTTTTATTGCATTCTATACTTATTATTTTTCATTTTTAACTTCGTCTTTGTTAATCAGTCTTTGTGAACATTCTTGCTTCATATTGATGTTAATTAGTATTTCGACTTGAATAATTAGTTCAATCGATAGAACTAACCAATCAACTACGACTATCACCGGCTATCGTGGTTCTTTAAAAATCATTAGCAGCATGTAAATGCTCCTGTGTAATATGTCTGTTAAAATATCAACCACTCGTAAGTATAGGCTCAAGGCAACACGAACGCTTATCTGTTTGCAACTTATCCACTTGTATAACCAATACAGGATTAACTGTCGATTATAGATTCGTCCTTCTGCTTAATCACTATCAACTAACTTCTATCAGAAACTATCTACTAGAATATTTTACTTTTTGACCACTGCCTGCCTAATTTCCAATTGCTGAGTTCCATGGCGAATCAGAGGATACGAATGCTACAAATTTACGACTTCGTCAGGCAATTCTACGTGTTTGGCTTAAATTAAATTTGGACGTATACAAATTCAGTCTACAATTCTTCGTTAATCTACGAATTTAATCAACAACTTTCAATTACTTGGGAGCAGGAGTAACCCAGGCGAGTTTCATAATTGCGTTAGTTAATTTCGTATAATATTTATGATGTTTAATAACGTTTCGCGGCTATTTTCACTTCGAGTAGTCATATATTCTGTCACTGCCGTCAAGTTTTAGTCGAAACTGTGTACATTTATGACTCGTAGGTCAACATACTCCGGAAAAACGTATTTCATGTACACGAGTAATCTTAGTCCATGTCCTAACGAGACACTTCGTCGTACTTAATGTCACTTAATGCTAGATAATAAGCTCTTTTACGAAACGATCACGTTATCCAAACCTTAACTTTAGTTACATTGGTGGTTACCATTTTAATTATTGTTTGCTACACGCTTTGTATTGCCGTTATCTCACACGGTAAATCATGGCTCGATTTCCTTATCGCACGAAAATCACTTCAATTTCGTCTTCGGTTTATTCACATGCAATATGGGTTTGGAAAATATCTAAACGACCTCTGAAATTCTCCACGAACATCACGAAAGTCTTCGTATGTGTTTGCTATTACACATCCAATTACTATATCAACGATGCCCATCCGAACGTTCAGTACAATTGTCAGTATACGAAAGAATGTTACTTCGATGTGACATTACAACACATCCGAACTATTGTAGTTATTCAACTTCGACGTCGTATTTTTTTCATCTTATGAAGTATTGTTTCCGCGTTGCTGTTATCTAATAAATGATTTCGGTACATCAATCGGCTGTTCAACTACTCGATGATCTAAAGCCTGTCCAGTTCAATTGGTGGTTTGACGACACTCATGCACACGAATCATCAGTTTACGCAGTCGAGCGAATCTCCTGCAAACTGACAACGATATTGTCGTCCCAACCCCAACACTGACAGCATTTTTCACCGATTTCATTGACATGAGTCCAGAGTGACACTCTTGGTTTCTTATGTTCTTTTCGACATTTTTCGGTTCACTCATCAAACACATGTGCAGCACTCACCGTTTATCATCTTTTAGAGATTTCATCGTGCCACCTTTCGCTCTCGCTCTGTATTCTTCGACCCTTATTGATTGTAACAACAGTTATCAGTTTTTCCAAACTGACTGCAAGTTGATCAGAAGCTTCACACAAGGAAACCACGACTTATCTTCACGGTTATACTTCTGTACTTACAGTTAGTCTGTTAAATATAGATATAACTAGAAATCGACGCTTACGAACAGTTTTCAACGACACTTACTGACTTTCTACTGTGTACCGAGGGCAGTACAAACATTGGCATCGATTATTAATACACTTATCGTACTATCACTGTGACATCACTACTCTTGCGGCAAACTTAACGTTTCTCGTCTGAGGAACTCAACCACTTGTCATAGCTATATTTTTCCACGCGACTTGATAAAACTCTAAAATGTCATGTTTCTTTTTCTATTATTTCTATGGTTGATCGCTTAACATTCAACCAACGTCCTTGTTACGTGTTATTACTCGCTTTCCGACCAGTTTCTGCAGCCTCCTTTCCATTTCTCTTACAGCTCGGCAATACCCGGAGGATTCATATTAATCGTCTGGCAACCTCCGGCGCGCGACTACTCCCAACATGTTTGGTATCGATTCAAACGACCGTTGAATCTGGTGGGGGAGTATTGTAGGGTCACTGAATATCGAACAGATCATTGATCCCTGTCAAAGTCAAGGATAGTCAACAGGCATCAATCAATTACACGCCATGGACTGGCCCACGCGGCAGTGGTTGTTCTTTCACTTCTGTAATTTCGTGGTTGTACCTTAACTAATATATTCTTGTAATAACGTCTTTTGTGTTGTACAGTCTCCATAGCGTCCATGATCCTTTGATGAGTCGATGGTTCAATCCACGTAAGGGCTGGTCGCGAGGTTGACTTCAGCGTTAGTTGGTTCGTCACCGTTCTCGTCTAACTATAGTAAGCCTCCAATCATTTCGACATAGAACATCAACGCAGATGATCCTACGGTCTGTTCCAACCAAAAACTCGAGAAAATAAGTCTCTTCTGTCTCCTGTTTTCAAAATAGTACCCAGCAGGAAACTTCCAGAAGCCGAAATCTCAAGGCTCAGTCGGTTTCCAGCGCGAAACACGACCCGACCTCTCAAGTCGTCTTCAACCCTCCGGAATCCCATAGTATGCCTGGCGCGACTGTGGTCACTACACGAAACAACGTCGACGATTGGGTACAGGTCGTAAGCAAAAAACGACCAAACGACGTTAAAGGGAATCCTGCCTCCACCAAAGTAGTCGAGAGGCCGAAGTCTGATCACAGCGGCAGATCAGGCATTTTCCATAGAATCAAGGAGCGTACAAGCTCAGAACCTAAAGCTCGTTTTGGACATGACATTGTGTTGATAAAACAACTACTCAACCAAGTTATGCCTCAAAACATCTCCGAAGTCACCTTGCTAAAGGTGCATAGACTAGATAGCCTGGCGAATTTGAAGCCTAATCAGTCCAGACTTCTCGAAGTAGTCTTCAAAGCCCCAAACGAACGTGGCCTAATTTAACAAAATGGACATAAACTAAAGGGTTCAGGAGTTTTTTCTCCGTTAGGACTTACAGCTGGCGGACTGTGTAAAAAGACGGGAAGCCGGAAAAGACCTACAGCTCAGATTAGACGCTGGCGAAAAAGACCTGAAAATTGTAAAAAGCACGAGGCCACTTAAATAGGCTTCGGATCTGTTACACCAATGCCCGGAGCTTGCTCCATAAGCGATCGGAAGTAGGTGTACAGATTGACTCTACTAAGTCACACATAATCGCAGTCGCAGAAACTTGGCTGACGCAGCCTATAGATAGTAGGGAACTTGATGTCGAGGGTTTTACATTAGTAAGGGCTGATAGAATACAAAAGCGTAAAGGAGGGGGAGTAGCTGTATTCATTAGGAATGCTATTCCATTCACCATTATCGACAGTGTATCCCATGAGAGTGGTACGTATGAATTAGTTGCCGCTTGAAACGCAAGGGACGAGAGCTTCTGCTTGGTTTGATAATCGCAGTCCAAGCTGTGAAGTAAATGAGGTCCTGCTAAGCAGTCTCAACACTTGGTCACGAAGTGATCGATGTCTAATCCTAGGGGACTTTAATGCACCCATGGTAGACCGGGGAAATCTGCGAACTGAATCGTCAAATAATTCCTTCGAACAAGAACTAGTTGATGCGGTTATTACATGTGCCCTAGTGCAACGTGTGAAGGAAGCAACTAGGTACGACCCGGGCTCTGCATCATCCTTACTAAATTTTATTTTGACTCACTATGAGGATGACGTTGCGAACCTGGATCACATGCCACCCTCAGGCAAAAGTGATCATGCAGTTTTAAGCTTTGACTTCCATATAACTGTCGATCACGAGCACGCCCCAGCTCAATCTAGACCTAACGTTTGGAAAGCAAACATACAAGACATCATGAAATCAGCATCATCAGTAGATTGGACAATAGACCCAGAGTCCTCAATCGAAACGGCTTGGGACATATTCCGAAATTTATACTTACAACGTGACCTTTAAAGAACTCGATGTCCTTGGTCTGCTAACTAAGTTGGACATAGGCAAATCCACTGGCACCGATGAACTGCATCCTAGGTTACTAAAGGAATTAACTAACTTTGTTGCGAACCCTTTAAGTATATGTTTTAAGCTATCCGTAACCCAGGGTCGTCTACCAAAAGACTGGAAGAACGCCATAGTAAGTCCAGTCTTCAAAACAGGTACAAAACATAAGCCTGAGAATTACCGACCCATTAGCCTAACTAGTGTGGTTGTTAAAATCTTAAAAAAGATTATTCGGAAGGAGCTGTTAAAGTATCTCGATGAAAACCGGATCCTCTCCGAAAAGCAGCATGGTTTTAGAACAGGTTACTCTTGTCTCACTAATTTATTAGTCGCTCGTGAAAGCTGGTGCGCTCTTAGGGACCAAAAGTTACCTGAAGACGTAGCCTACATCGACTTCAGCAAAGCTTTCGACAAAGTTCTGCACAACCGACTGTTATATAAGCTAAGGAATGTCGGGATTGGAGGCAGTCTATTGATGTGGATAAAAGACTTCCTAGTTGGGCGTCAACAAAGAGTACGGGTGAACTCCAAGTTGTCTAGCTGGGAAACTGTGCATAATGGATACAGTTTTGGGGCCAGTGTTATTCCTCTTGTACGTAAATGACCTCCCTCGTCTACCATCGTCATCAGTCTTGCTCTATGCTGACAATGTCAAGACATGGAGAGCGATAGAGAGTAAGGGTGATAGCTTAGAACTCCAAAATGACCTGGAGAAATTATCCGAATGGTCCCAAACCCGGCAATTGCCGATAAATACTTCCAAGTGTACTGTGATGCATATTGGCTACCAGGGTACAGATACATACACGACCAATAACACTGAGCTACCTATTGTTCAGGCACACAATGACTTAGGCGTCATCGTTAGTCAAGACTTAAAGACTACTGCACACTGCCGTGCAATAGCCGCCAAAGGTTTTAGGACTTTATGGTCCATACGCAGGGCTTTTAGGCATGTTGACGCTAAAACGTTTCTGACTTTGTATACAGTGTTCGTACGCCCTAAACTTGAGTACTGCATACAAGCAGCTAGCCCCTGCATAAAAAAAGACAGTGAACTCTTGGAAAGGGTTCAGAGAACAGCAACTAAGCTGATTCCCGGAATAGAGAAGCTCCCGTATGGTACTAGACTGACCAAGCTAAACCTATTCCCGCTGTCATATCGAAGAACCAGAGGTGACTTGATTACAGTTTTCAAATTGTTTAGTGATAAATTTTCACCTGATATGTCCTCATTTTTCTTGTATCCCAAAACAGAGAATTTACGGGGACACTTCAAAAAAGTTCACAAGCCCAGTACGAATTACTTGTCAGCTGACTACCGACTTTCCCATCGAATCATCAACGAATGGAATTCATTACCTAAGCATGTGGCTGGGGCTCCATCCGTCACCTCTTTCAAAAGAAAGCTGGATCAGCTGAAAGACCATCATTGTCAGGACTAACTTGAAGTGGAAGCGCATTGGGATTTTTACTGCACACGATCTTATGCTGACTGCGGTGGATAGATGGACAACCATCCTTGATCGCAAGGGGAAGGTTGACGTCATCTACCTGGACTTCTCAAAAGCTTTTGATGGGGTCAACCACGCATGTCTTATCAAGAAGCTTGGACGATCGGGTATAACACCCCGTTTGATTGATTGGCTCTCTTCATATTTAGAAAACCGACACTTTAAGGTCAGGGTTAACTTCACTCTCTCAGGCTATGGAATGTCCTAGTGGGGTCCCCCAGGGCTCAATACTAGGACCTCTTCTCTTCTTGATTTATATTAACGATCTTCCTCAACAAGTTTCATCTGAATTATTGCTTTTTGCTGATGATGTGAAACTTTAGAGAGAGATACGTAATCATAATGGTATACTAGTTCTTCAGGAGGATCTGACCCGACTTCAAAGTTGGGCAGACGACAACGGACTTACCTTCAACACTTCAAAGTGCAAGGTAGTCCATCTGAGACATGTTGCAGACTATAGTTATAACTTAGGTAACTCCCCTCTAGAAGTTTCCCAAGTCGAAAAAGATTTAGGAGTGTTGGTACCCTATGACCTGAAATCGTATGCGAACTGTGACAAAAACGCCTCTCAAGCAAACCTTGCACTGGTAACATTGAAGCGCATTTTTGGCCAGTTTGACGGTAGAACCTTCCATATAATCTTCAACAGTTTTATTCGTCCCCATTTAGAGTACGGAAACATAGTATTTCCTCCCTCCCCCCAAAAAGATAAGGACACTCTGGAACGTATACAACGTCGAGCCACGAAATCAGTTCGGGGACTCAAATTCAAACCTTATGAAGAGCGCCTCAAATCACTTAACCTTTACCCATTAGAGTACAGGCGTCTTAGAGGTGACCTTCTTATGACTTACAGTATCCTGAATACTTCTGGTCATCCCCTTAAACATCTTCTTAAGCTTAGTCACAACACTAACCTGAGAGGTAACACCCAGAAATTGGAGACCCTACGTAGCAGAACAGACTGCAGACACAACTTCTACTCCGTTAGAGTTGTCAAGTGCTGGAATTCGCTACCGACTGAGCTAGTCCAAGCGGTTTCCCAGGAGTCCTTTAAGAGGAAACTTGACTTATTCCTAAGGACTAAGGAAAACATTATTATGATTTACCAAATTCTTTTTTTTCCTCTATTATCGTTCATATACCTAGGTTCTTGCCTGGAGGTATTGGTGATCCACTGCTACCAGACACGGAAGCCCGTTAAGCGAAAGCTTCTTCTATTCCGTCCTCAACCATTTGAACCATTTGAACTAAGCCAATCAAGATTCAATTCACCTTTCGCCTGTTATTTAACTGCCATCAGCTTGCGATAAGTCTCGTCAGCCAGCAGTTGGTGCATACTGTGCAATGCCCGGTAGGTTTGGTTTGAAAGTTTGGCCACTTAACATGAAAACTGACGTGTCTTTCTTCACGTAAATGTATAAGATTTCAGGCAAGGCCGACAATATACTCTTCTAAGTGCTCCAAAGATTGTTCCATTTGAAATTCACAGAACTAGTTAGTTTGTAGTACTGAACACAGTTTTGCTAAGCTTCAGTTTTGTACATTGACGAAGTGTTATGATGTTTGCGTTCCATGACATATATATATATATATAAATTATAGAAGCAATGAAAGTATAGGGGTTAAAATTTCGTATAAACTTGGTCGAAAAGTAGATAATTTGACTATCGCTAAGGTGTCACTTTACAGACCTTACGACTGACAAGCGACATTTTGTCATGTCTCATTATTTTCCCTGCCTTAATGCCGCTCCCTTTTCCATTTCCCTTGCTTTCTCTACCCACCACTGTTCGCGATCTTTGCGTAGGTTTCTTGTTAGCCTGAGCTTAAGTTGACTCCGCTCTTCGTTATATTCACAGGCAGATGGGCGCTCCTAGTTATTTTCCGTTCTGTTTGTTTCTACTTTCAAAGATAAACGGTCAACCTATCCAAATGCCTATAGAAAATGTTTCCCAATAGATCATTCAAGATCGTTTATTAGTGTTCATTTAAATCAGCAGTCAATAATATCCGATCCCAAAGTGAGTTGTTAATCACTCAAATAACCATTTTATCCATCGTTTTCTAAAAGTGTAGTGTTTAATGGTCTCAAATATTCTATGCTAAATAATTATTCAGTGACGAATGTAAATAATACAGTACTGGTTCGAATTACCACATCTGATAACAACACAGTAAGAAGAGATTACCAAAAGGAAAAGCAAGAAATTGAAAATCTTACCTATCGACAATAGCGAAAAACTCAGATCGATGAGTGAACATATCGAAAAGAAGAATGTAATTAATTATTAAGATAAACGAAATAGTATTAAGCGTGGTGCTTAGAAACAAGATATGGATTGTTGTCTGACAGACTGATTTAAAACCTTGTCAAAACATGAATAATAGTTATTTCAGCAGTATCAACAACCTAGCATGCAGTTTCTGTGGCAAGGTGACTGACATTTGGGTACCTGAGCTTCTGAATCTACTCCCTTTATCATGGTATTTAACTGTTATATCTTGTGGCCGAGTGGATGATTTGCTAATGTGTGACGCGGTAGAACCGCCAATCAGGGAGCGGCGAATTATCGACTGGAACAGTGACACGAAACCCGTACGAGCAGACTAGAGTGCTAACCGGTCCTGCGATCTGCCTAGCCCAGCCAGTTAAGTCCAAAACACCAATAACAGCCTCAGTGATATGAATCATTATTTACAAACACGCTGGGTTTTTATACAAACCAAAGTAATCAATAAACTGATTGTAACTCAAGAATCGTATGATAATAAGTCAAGGTCAAAATAAAGCTAATGATAAGAGAAATACGAATATGAATAGTTCAGTTACGTAATAATTGTACAATAGGAAATAGGCATATTACATGGATCCATAATTAGACCTGAAAGTTACCATTCGTAATTCACCGGGGGATATAACACCTCCCCTTTTTGAGAAATCCGGAGTTGATATCCGGATTCTAAATTTCTCGAATTCCTCCTCCCCCACGAAAGACTGTTGGATCCTCATATAGCCAAGTTACTATTAATGTGACATTATATAGAACATGTTTGTCATACTTAACAGAGAAACCATTAGAACTGACTGGATCATGAGGATCGACGACAATTGATTTGAGGCCACCAGCGTTTGATTCTTGTGAAACAGTTTGCTTGAATTTTTTCGGAACCTCATTGGCAGATAATGAATCATAATCAGTGTCTATGATCAGAGTGTTTTCGATGAGATTTATTTTTAAAAGGTACTGTAAGCACCCTAGAGCAGGTAGTGTCATTAAATAAAGTGAACAACCCAGTCAACACATAGGTTGCTAATAGGAGCAAATGTGAGATATGGCTATGAAAAGCTAATGTATTCTCGTTAAACGATCTCTTAGCTATGCTTCAAGAGTATGATTTAATTAGTAATTTTAGTGTTTACTTATTCCACCAAAATAATCTGTAATAAAGGAGATTTTTAATTCAAAAGAGTCTGTCTTGGGGAGAAAAATAGGATCTCTTGTAAAATAGTGATTCGGATTTTTTTTTCTGAAAATAAAATATTCTCTAACTTTCTGTAGTACATATGAACAGATGATTGACTAATAAATTACAAATTTATCTTTTTGCTAGTTGGTTGTAACAGTCGTAATGCTAGATTAACTTATCAGATAACTGACAAGCCTTCTAAGTGAACGCTAGGTTCGGTTTCCTAAGCTCTCTGGTAACCCCCTGTCTAAATCTACACAGCAACTCGAACCCGAGAGAAAAGGTGCGAAATATGGAGAAGACGCTTTGCTCCAAAGGTTCGTTTATGTACAGAGGACCTAGGGTATTTATAGTATTTTGAATGGCTTTGGGCTTCTGGAAACAACTAAGCCAATCGAACGGGAAGTTTAGTCCTAACATGATTTACATTTCTCAAACTTTTGCTGTGTTCTTACGCAACAAAAGTACCATTTCCGATCTAAAGAATCTATTCTGAGCTATGCGTTCGGTAGATTACTTCTTTTTTTTGTGTTTCACTCAAATTAATAGTTAACTGTGGTTTCGCCTCAGCTCACTATCGGTTTTTTTTATAGTTTTCACGTAAAGGCTAGCTTTAGCTTATCGTTAACTGTTTTTATACATTTTTGCCAGTTTTCGTTTGCTGTGTGTCTTTTTTAACGGTCCTAAATTTACTGCTTGTATTTTTAAGACAGTCTAAATCATTAGCCATGAAAAATTCATGCAAAAGACCTGGTTGTCGTTTCGCCGTTACATCCGGCATGCAATGTGACAACTGCAAAGGTTGGTTCCACGAGGCATGTACGGATCTAACAGCAGCAGCCTATAGCAGACTCAGCAAGTCTGATCGTAGGTGGGTATGTGTTACCTGCAACACTGATACGGTAGTTTTGTTGTGTACCATCATTACTTTACTGACAGGTCTGAGAGATAAGTTGTCTAAGAATTTGGTAAATGATAGCATCATGACGGGTAACAAAGCTGGAACGCATAGGGCAAACAAGAAAAAGGATACTGACAGGTCGGTTATCGACGGTGCTGTTAACAGCACGAGTGATGATGTGCTGAAACTCAGCACCATCTTAACATCGACTGTCATCGACTCCCTCAGTAAACTTGGGTCCCCCAGGGAACAGTCCTTGAATGAGACAGTGGTTCCCAAAAATCCTGTAGGTGGTTGGACTCACGTTAACAGGAGTAATAAAGCCCAAGCGTCCCCGCCGAAACTGAACGTCCCAAGTACCGTGCGGAAATCAATTGATGCTTTGGCCGCACAGTCTACCCCCAAGACTGTCCGCCCGGTCATCACTGAGCCCAGGAATCGAAAACGCGCCTCGACATCCAAACAACAAGATACCAAACCTAGACGCCCTGGAAAACCTGGGAAATCAATTACGGTTCGTGACGACTCTGTCATAATCATGAACCTTATTGACAGCCCCGACCTTCCTCTCAGTTTGCAGGACAAAAATGATAGGATGCTCTGGGGAGAATTAAACAAGAGGCTTGAACTCCCTAGAATAGAGCCTTTGACCGTCACGCGGCTCACTCGGGGGAAGGACTCTAACCACCTAAACCACCCGAGGCTGCTCCGTGTTACACTTAAGAATGCCTCCGACGTAGAGGACGTCCTGCTAGCCAGTCACTTACTGAAGTCCGATGGGAACGTAAGAATACTGCCCGACATACCGTATTCTGAACGAAATCTCATCCGGAACATCCCTAAGGAATCTCGCGAGGCGTTTTTCCGTGGACGAAATATCATTGTGCAAGGTGTGCCGGAAAATATGGACCCAACTCAAGCAAACTCTGATATTCGGGAATGGAAATTCATTAAGCATTCCTTAAAACTCAAGAACATATTGACCCAACAGGTAATGCGACTAGCCAAGAGAGACGGAGACTCTAGGCCCTGGCTGTTGAAGATAACCTTCCCCTCCTCCCACACGGCGGCTGCAACTCTGGAAGCATTTCGTGCCAATAGACGTCGGTTGCCAACTGGCATCCATATGCATCCGGATAGGCCCCACGACAGCAGGATCAAGCACAAACGAAAGCTGGAGCTGACAATTCCACTCGTGGACTGTCTTGATCATAAAAAAAACGTGTAAAGGACAGGGACTACCAACTCGGTAAACATCGTATAGGTAGGCTACCTGTCCACTCACGCACGGCTCATATAGACCAACAGGAAGAAGCTCACGCGTTCCAAATTGAAAGCATAAACTGCCTACACACGAACGCCGCGAGCTTGCCAAACAAAGTGGATGAGCTACGTGAACTTAGCAACGCTAATGATGCCCATCTGTTAGGAATATCCGAAACTTGGATAACGTCTCAGTTTACGGACCAGGAGTTAGCAATAACTGGGATGTCTTTATTTCGCAACGACAGAAAAACAGGAATGGGGGGTGGGGTAGCACTGTACATACGGTCATGCCTGGATGCGCACCAACTTCACAACCAAGAGTTTCTCGATCTTGATGAGTCAGTATGGTGCTCAGTAAGATTGTCTACCACCTCGAGGTGTCTAGTTGGGGTCATTTACAGGAAGCCCACTGCCGACATCGAGTATGACGAACGTCTGCTGGAAGGATTAACTCGCTCTACGCGTCTCGGATTCTCTCATATCCTGATTCTAGGGGACTTCAATCTTCCTAGAATCAACTTCGTGGAACATACATACATTGGTGGTGCTAACTCTACTGAAGCTCTGTTTTTCAACCTTATCGGCGACCTGGGATTATTCGAAAATGTGAAGTCGGCAACCCGTTGGAGAAACAGTCAGACGCCGTCGCGCTTAGACTGGGTATTCACAAATGAAGAATTCCTAGTTGACGACCTCTCAATCCTGGCTCCCCTGGGGAAAAGTGATCACGCCGTCTTATCATTCAGCTTTGTCAGCAAAACGGAGCTACGATATCCTACTAGCAACAAGCGCTGGAACTTCAAACGGTTGAATGTGTTAGCTTTACAGGACTATCTACAACAGGTGGATTGGGATGTTCACCCTCAACTTGAAGTGGATGCTCATTGGGATTTTTTACTGCACACGATCTTATGTGCTACTGAGCATTCAGTTCCTAAAATGGTCCCAAAAAGCTACAAACAACCTCCAATCATCAAGAACCGCACTCGTCGTTTGCTAAGCCGCAAAAGGCACTGTTGGGCTGAATATAAACGAACTGATAACAACGGCGCGTACAGGCAATACAAACATATAAAGAACATATGCACAAAGGCAATAGGAGAAGACAGGCTTCAGTTCCAGACCAAGCTTATCGATAAATTTGTCTCCAATCCGAAGAGCTTATTCCGTTACGCAGCTTCTCTTCGACAAGGCAAAACTGGAGTTTCCCAACTGCTTGGTCCTAATGGCCCGACCAATAACGACAGTGATGCCGCTAACCTTTTGGCTGAACAATACTCCCGGACATTCCAGCTGACCCACATCAACCATACTGACGAAAGCTTCACCTGCACCTGTACAGGACTTTCCGAAGTGGACCTGAGTGCTGACCTGGTGCTCCGTAAACTGCAGCACCTAAGAAAAGACACTTCTCCTGGTCCGGATATGGTTCATTCCGCTGTATTGAGGGAAGCAGCTTCAATCCTGGCGACACCACTTAGCGTGGTGTTTGCACACTCGCTAAGCAGAGACAAACTACCGGAAATATGGAAGCTGGCCCACATCACACCAATTTTCAAAGGAGGTCTACGCAGTGAACCCTCAAGCTACCGACCAGTGGCCCTTCTCTCCATACCTTCCAAAATTATGGAATCCCTAATATACGACGGTATACTAGAATACTTATCATCCTCAAAGTTCTTCTCACCTCAACAGCATGGTTTCAGAAAAGGTCATTCTTGTATGACCAACCTGCTGACTGCGGTGGATAGATGGACAACCATCCTTGATCGCAAGGGGAAGGTTGACGTCATCTACCTGGACTTCTCAAAAGCTTTTGATGGGGTCAACCACGCATGTCTTATCAAGAAGCTTGGACGATCGGGTATAACACCCCGTTTGATTGATTGGCTCTCTTCATATTTAGAAAACCGACACTTTAAGGTCAGGGTTAACTTCACTCTCTCTCAGGCTATGGAATGTCCTAGTGGGGTCCCCCAGGGCTCAATACTAGGACCTCTTCTCTTCTTGATTTATATTAACGATCTTCCTCAACAAGTTTCATCTGAATTATTGCTTTTTGCTGATGATGTGAAACTTTAGAGAGAGATACGTAATCATAATGATATACTAGTTCTTCAGGAGGATCTGACCCGACTTCAAAGTTGGGCAGACGACAACGGACTTACCTTCAACACTTCAAAGTGCAAGGTAGTCCATCTGAGACATGTTGCAGACTATAGTTATAACTTAGGTAACTCCCCTCTAGAAGTTTCCCAAGTCGAAAAAGATTTAGGAGTGTTGGTACCCTATGACCTGAAATCGTATGCGAACTGTGACAAAAACGCCTCTCAAGCAAACCTTGCACTGGTAACATTGAAGCGCATTTTTGGCCAGTTTGACGGTAGAACCTTCCATATAATCTTCAACAGTTTTATTCGTCCCCATTTAGAGTACGGAAACATAGTATTTCCTCCCTCTCTCCAAAAGGATAAGGACACTCTGGAACGTATACAACGTCGAGCCACGAAATCAGTTCGGGGACTCAAATTCAAACCTTATGAAGAGCGCCTCAAATCACTTAACCTTTACCCATTAGAGTACAGGCGTCTTAGAGGTGACCTTCTTATGACTTACAGTATCCTGAATACTTCTGGTCATCCCCTTAAACATCTTCTTAAGCTTAGTCACAACACTAACCTGAGAGGTAACACCCAGAAATTGGAGACCCTACATAGCAGAACAGACTGCAGACACAACTTCTACTCCGTTAGAGTTGTCAAGTGCTGGAATTCGCTACCGACTGAGCTAGTCCAAGCGACGGTAGGATTAATCTATACTGCCGAGCCAATCAGAAGCTTTCGAGGGTTTTCAAGGTCACGGCGCCAATTTCGTTTCAAAATGCTTACGTACGACCGTTTTACAGCGGATTTTAACGAAGACGTTATAATTGAGCGTTTACAAGAGAAAGGATTATTGAGAAGTTCATATACTTGTGACTGTGGTAGTGAAATGACCATTGTACAGTGTGCAACCTGCCGTGATGATGTTATCTTTCGATGTTCTTCATGTTGGAAGAGAAAGTCAGCTCGAGCAGGAACTTTCTTCCCTCGATCGAAATTAAGGTTAAGGCAGATTATGATCCTTGTTGCCAATTGGATAATAAAAGCACCAGTTACACTCGCGGCCACATTTGCCGATATAAGTGGCGTTTCGGCAGTTCAGTGGTACGAGTATTGCCGAGAAATATGTGCTACAAAATTGACAAGCATACACGAATCATATGGAGGAGTTGGGAGGGTCGTTGAAATAGATGAAACAGTGGCCGCAGTATCAAAGAAGATTGGGTAAGTACCTCTTCCATAAATATACCTCACAGGTCCTTGGAATCTATGATAGATCACTAGGAAAAGGACATTTCCAAAGAGTCAGGAACCGAAAGGCACCGACAATAATACCGATCATACAACAATACGTGCTGCCGGGAACTACGGTATATACGGACGATTGGAGAGCCTACAGGTGCCTAAGTAGACTGGGCTACGTGCATGAGGTTGTCGTACACAAGCGTCATTTTGTAGACCCTACAACTGGGGTCCACACTAATAACATTGAAGGTATGTGGTCGAGGCTCAAAGCATTCTTGAGACCTTATTATAATTCCAGAGGTCGACTACTATGGAGCCACATGGATGAGTTCCTGTATCGGATGCATTATGATTTTAAAACTTCTGGACCAATATCTAACCTTGATAAGTTTTTAAGTCATGTAAAAGAACAATATCCCCTCTAATTTTTGAGTTTTGTATAATATATTTTTACTGTATACTCTCTTCTGTTTGGCTAATATTTCTCAAGGTCATTCAGGATTCGTTCAAAGGTCGGCAGTATAATTTAACCCTACCCAAGCCACTTCTCAGGAGTCCTTCAAGAGGAAACTTGACTTATTCTTAAGGACTAAGGATAACATATTATTATGATTTACCAAATTCTTTTTTTTCCTCTATTATCGTTCATATACCTAGGTTCTTGCCTGGAGGTATTGGTGATCCACTGCTACCAGACACGGAAGCCCGTTAAGCGAAAGCTTCTTCTATTCCGTCCTCAACCATTTGAACCATTCTTCCACTCGAATCGATCCCCAAGTGGTCGATCTGGTCGAATATGAATATTTGATTCACGAGTTTTGTATGCCTTGTTCGATATTACGTCTCTTTCCTCAAAATTCCCGAGTACTAACTTCAAGATCCTCCTTTATTGGGTCTCGTCTTCAACCCATTTACCGAGTCTTATTACTTTCGTGATATGTACCCCTGAAACCTCTTCAGGCAACACATTTCTGACGACATATTCCACTAACTGCAGATCGTGTGTGTGTCTTTTAGCAGGCTCATTGCCTGCCTTGTTACAAATAACCAAATTAGGATCGTTAAACATTCACCCAGGTAGTGTGCAACAAATACGTCAAGCTGCTAATAAACTGGAATAAACGCTATGCAACAAGCACAAAGACTACGAAAATTGACGTGTGACGAAAAAAAAGTTGTGAATAGTTAATAAATAACGACATTACAAATCTGCGACAACATGTAACATGTGAGCGAGAACCAGTGACATGACTTTTCGACTATGCCCTCTCCTAGATTCCAAGTAATTAAACTAGGAACGTGTTTAACCTCTTTAAAAGTCGTGTTCACGGCTTTCGACCGTGATGTCAGATCCTGTCTGTTAACTGCTGGCATCTTACTGTTAACTTTCCTTTTAACAGTGTCGTGTGAGTCGACCAAATGACTCACAACAATGTTTTATGAGGTCAAACTTTTCCCATCTACGATAGGGTTAAATATCGTCTTACTTTCGGACTTTGACAGGTAATCTGACACGTAGAATGTGAGTCCAACAAAGACTTTTCAACTAAACGAGCGCTTTCTTTGGCTATCTTTCCTTCTCTCCTACGTTTCTGCGTCATCCATTTCCCATCAGTCGCAGCATCCAGATTAGAACTACTCGGGACAACAATGGTTCTACCTGGATAATAAGTCGCTGCTGTAGCAACTTGGCCACCAATATCTAATGGTGTATCGCCCATTAATTGTTTCGGGGTAGAAAGCTCTATATCGTGTTGCACAGTTGGGTGTCTGGCACATGCCGTGACAGCACTTACGACATTGACACATTCTTCGTTATCAGTACCCATGTTAACGGTACAGCCCTCGCCAAACTTTTTGTTAGCTAATGCCTCTAAATGTCCTGGTACGGCCGAGAGTGGGAAGAGCCCGCTCTCCCTCTCGAAATGCTCTCACATGGCCACATGCATACAACCACTGCTTGGGGAGTCCTACTCACTGCCTTCTCGTGGCGGGGATGTTGTTTACGAAATCGAGAGGACAAAAAGCGAATGTCCGACGCTTTAACCGGGTTGGTGGACACGGCGAGTCCACCTAGGGGTGTTGGAAAACCCTGATTCCAAACCAATGGTGCACATGGGCTCCAGGCTCCTGAAGGAACAAATGGCGTATGAATCAATCGTTGGTCACCGGCTACCATGGGACTGCATCTCCTCACGATGCTCCACTGCCTCGTGGGTTGGACCTTTAGGTTAAAGGCTCCGGGTGTGGCCCCCTAAGGAATCCACCTGCTTCAGTTTGGGCACCCGGGCGGTATCACAGCCCACGTATAAATAAATGAAATGACAATTACTACTGGAAACACTATTCTAGCTTCAATTAAAATTCGGGCAATTCACATTCACTGGATAACATGCATTTTTATTTTTTTATATATTACGTCACTTGTCTACTCTATTCTCACTTTTGTGTGTTCTTATTTTCCAACTTATACAGCAGGTCGCCTATGGTGGAAACCCTATCTTATCTAAACGATCTCCAGTCACTGTCTGGTTGAAAGTGAATGCTTCCACCGATTATGAATACTGAAACCACGTACGCCGTTCAAACTGGCTTCCTTCAACGTTCGCACAGTAATGCAGATCGGACAACAGATAGGGCTGTCTATGTCCTTAGAGAGTCTTAATGTCGATGTTTATTGTCTATCCGAGACTCGTATTCAAGACTCTGGTGAAGTACTACAAATTCGCTATCCATCTGTCACTCCGAAAAGCTTGTTTCACGTGCGTTTATCCGGGGACCCTGTGGCATCCTCGTCTGGTCTTGCTGGCGTTGGTGTCGCACTAAGCGCTAGAGCTGAGGCAGCACTAATCGATTGGATCCTCATTATCAGTCGGTTATGTGCTGTTAGATTACAAAGTTCCATCAAAGTGAGAAGAAGTCGGAGTGAGAAACGATGTCTTTTCGTCATCTCCGCCTATGCCCCGACAGATTGCAGCCCGGATGCAATCAAGGACGAACTCTACCACCAGTTAACTGTTCTTCTCCAGAAAGCGCGTTCGACAGATATTGTAGTACTAGCCGGGGACTTGAACGCTCAGGTCGGGTGTCTAGACACAGAAGAGAGTCATTTAGGTAACTGACGGAGACTTATTGGTTGCAGGTCAGATAACGGGGACTGTCTAATGCAACTGTGTGCAGTCCACAACCTGTTTCTGGCTAGCAATAACTTCCGGCACAGTCATCGCCGGTGTGCCACCTGGCGTCCTCCCTCTGCATTCCAAGACTGGACTCAGATTGATCACATCGCGATCAGTTACCGCTGGCGTGGTTGTGTACAAGACTGCCGCTCCTTTTGGAGTACCTATCTGGAGTCTGATCATGCCCTTGTTTGCGCTAATCTTACTTTTCAGTGGCCAATAAATTCATCGTCCCAAACGGATCGATCTCCGTAAATTGGTTGCAGCTTCAGTCAGTCACAACATAGAACTTCGTACATACGTACATCAGTTCGAGTTGCCATGCCACATTAGCACAGAGGTACAGTTGTCGATTGAAGTCCTATAGTGGTAGAAGTAGTAAGAGTATAAGCAGTAATTCAAAAGATTGGGGTTTGAAGATGTTATTCAAGGAGTATTATTCAGAGTAATAAATTTGGAAAGAGAATACAGACAGAGACATGAAGAATTCAGAAGATTAGAATTTGGGAGAACACAAAGAGTGGATGCACCTTTGCCATTACAAACGATTTTGAGCCATGTCATTCAAGGTCTATAACGATCGGTTGCTATCATCTCGCGGATCTCAACCAGGTAGTCCACAGCCACCAACATGGCTCAGTCCACTTGTCAGTGACTTCATGGATTTGTGCCACGTTTTGGTCTGGCCGCCCCTATCTTTCTTTCAACTTACTCCTACACCATACAACATAGCAGCTTCTGTGGCAACTAACTATCAAACAGAGCTAGGTTCAAGGCTAGCTAAAGTATAGATGAGCATTGGTTGCAATTACACGACGCCATGAAAATGGCGAGTAAAGTCGCTTGCGGCTTCGCGAAACGTCCCGCTTATAAGCACTGGTTTTCCTCAGGCTCCTTACAACTCATCGAAGCCCGCCAGTGTACTCCGGGTGGCTGTGAGTTTGACCACAAACGAAGGCTGTTACTTAACGAAATTGGGCAAAGCTTGCGTAAGAATCGAGAAGCCTGGTGGTCGGAGTGTGCTAATGAGCTGGAAGCAGCAGCTGCATCTGGTAACTGCTGGAAGCTCTTCCGACTCATCCGAGCCACTAGCAGAAAGAAGTCTGGTGTAAGCGAAACAATCTGTGAAGATGACGGGATGTCAGTCACTAACATCTGTCGATGTCTTGGACGATTAGCAGAGTTTTTCGAAGGGCAGTTCAACTGGTCTGCTGCTCCGGCAACATCAACCAGATTATCCTGCCCTTCATGGCCGGTGAAGACTAATCCACCAAATGAGGCGGAAGTTCGCAAGGAACTCCAACTCTTGAAACGCTACAAATCACCGGGCCCAGATGACTTACCTCCGGCTCTTTTTAAAGATGGTGGTGACTTTCTGGTTAAGGAACTAACTGTGTTGTTTACAAAGGTTTGGCAGTTAGAGAGTGTTCCAACATCGTGGAATCGGTCGATAATTATCCCTATCTTTAAAAAGGGTTCACTTCGTTCCTGTAACAACAACTATCGGGGGATAAGTCTACTTCCGATTGCGTCCAAACTATTGACTTCCGTGATAATTCGTAGATTGTTCAAAACTCGAGAAAGACTGACTCGCGAAAAGCAGGCTGGTTTTCGTTCTGGTCGAGGATGCATTGATCATATCTTCACCCTTCGCCAAATGTTAGAACACCGTCATACTTATTGTAGGCCGAAAATCGTAGCGTTTCTTGATATCAAGGCTGTCTTGGACAGAACTGTTCTCTGGGATTGTCTATTGAAGAAGGGTGTGCCTGAGAAGTTTATTAACATTTTAAAGGCCCTGTGTATAAGTTCCTTAGGCGGAGTGAGGGAATACAGCCACCTCGCCCCACTGTTCCATTCAAGCAGTGGGGTTAGACTGGGTTACCCAATCTCACCATTCCTCTTCAACTTTGCTATCGATGGCGTTCTGCAAAACAGCCCTGAAGGATGCGGGTAATGATGGTGTGGATCTGTTTCCTGAAGAAAGACTAATCGACATTGAGTATGCGGATGATATTGCCTTACTGTGCGATAATGCCCAAGCCATGCAATCTGCACCTAATCAGTCGGCAATTAGTGTTCACATTCTCTTCAGTAAGATTTGGGATGAAGAACAAGTACCAACAGACTGGAAAAAAGGACTTCTGATCAAGATACCAAAGAAAGGCGATCTCAGAAAGCGCGATAACTACAGGAGCATCACTCTTCTCTCAATACCAAGAAAAATCTTCAACAGAGTATTGTTAAACAGAATGAAGGACTCTGTAGACGCTCAACTTAGAGACCAGCAGGCTGGATTCCATATGGACCGATCGTGTACTAACCAAATCGCAACTCTACGGATCATTGTGGAATAATCAATTGAATGGAATTCATTACTCTACATCAACTTCATTGACTAAGAGAAAGCATTTGATAGCGTGGACAGGAAAACACTATAGAGGCTTCTTCGACACTACGATATCTTAGAGTTCGTAATGACCGTAGTCGGTCAAAAACCCCGCGTAGAAGTGTCTCACGTAGGCGATCTGTCTCTCGACCACGAGAGACAGATAATCCCGACTGGTGCTGGTATCATAACCAGTACGGTAAGTCTTCCAGAAATTGCAGGAAACCCCGCAATTATCCGACCTCAAAATCGAATGACACGAAAAGCAGTTTGGGAAACCTACCAGCCGGCACGCGTTAACATGATTATTCACTTTGTAGATTTTTCTGGGAGAATTTGATTCAATGCTGACTGGAAGAAAATTTTCCCATTTTTTTCAGGGCCCCTCTTGAATTTAGGGGAATATACTGAATCTCCTCAACACATTTAAATGATCCTAATGTAGGAGAGAAAACATGTGCTAAGTAACTGGAAGAATAGTTAATGAACAAGATTTTGATACCAGAGAATCAATGAAAAATATTCCTGACAACGACCAAATAACAATTAATGCCCATTGCTCCTCTGAAAATGCATTAAATGCTCTAGCGCCTGCAAGTGTATCTTACTCCACAAGTGAGATTATCGGAACTTTAAATGTTTAACCTCTTACTTGCTATCATTGTTTTGTTGTTCCGTGCTCTTTGCTTTTATCTTAATTTCTCTAGTTGTAGATAATTATCAATAACTCGCTCTGGCACTGGAAATAACCTTACAGAACAACGTCGATTAATCATCAGGCTATCCACTTAAGAAAAAAACGACAAGTTCCCTGGTGTTGTATTGGCTTGCCGTGATATTTGCCAAATATAAACTACTTATCAATTACTAAACCAGCAAACATAAAACTTTCTTATATTTCATGTTTGTTCTCTACATTAAATGTTGCTTCTTATATCAATCTGATCATGCCTGTAAACTGGTGTGAATTCTGTAAACATTATTTTCAGAATATATTATTATTAAAAGCTCTAACAAGGAAGACTAAAAGACATGAAGTGTGGATAACGTGAGTTAGTAAAGTTAAAAAATATAAGACGAGCAGAAGAGACAAGGAAATGACAACACTACCCAATGAATACTGTGGAGGGAGTATCCCATCCGCTACGTTCTGTCCTCATATTTTCCGAAAATCGTATGCGAAATTGCAGAATTGTAGTCTAGTTCGGTATTAGTACTACTCTAATAATAGACCTAATCCTGAAACTCTATATATTTTTCATCATATGACTACTTAATCTACAAGATCTTAGTTGAAATTCACTTCATTTTATACACTGATCCGTCGTGTCTTGAGAATCAGCAGTACTATATTTAGCACTTCTGAAGAACACATTTGTACTGGAAATAGAACAATTTATTTAATGTGGAAAGGTATGAGTTACACGGTGAGGATACAACGGATATTCTAGTTTTACAACTAGCAACCAGTAGTATCTTCTATAATCGATCGTTCCCGGCCAGAGGAAATCAGAAGTCAGACGAGAAGACGTAGGAAAGATATATTTGATACGTTACCAATATATCGAGGAACCTTTACTATAAGCTGGCTAATGAACGTAGGAGCAGTGTCACACGCCGAGTTGAAACGTGATCTGGTACGGATGCATGACCGAAAGCCTTCAGCTAAACAAGTCCACTTAAACGACGTGGTCAGCATCCAATGTCGAACACTTAGAAAGCTATTGATTTTGGGGAATTATTTACAGCTACAGATCACTCCCCCCCTAGTGGGGTAGTGATGCCCCTAAGACGTGACCAGCCAGAAGTTTAAACCCAACGAGTTTGTCGTTGGTAAACACTCTTCTGATAGCTTGCTTCGTTTAGCAGCGTCTGGTCGTCTTTCCTTAAACTAAGGGACCAAAATGTACAACATAACAATAACGAAATAAAATACAATGAAAATTTCGGTTCCTTCGGAAAACTTCGTCGTTCTTTTCCAGCCGTCCTGGAAAAGAGAAAAAAATGGAACGTGTGAGTGCATGTCGAAAATACACTCGTACTTGCGTAAGGACACAAGATGAGCGGGAAAAAAATGAATAAACTAATACACTTACAAACAACGTAAAAGCGATCGGAAAAAAAAGGTTTTTTTTGGTTTTTTTTTTACATAAATAAAGAATGAGCATATGAAAAAATTTTTTATAATAAACAATGAAAGGGTAATTCAAGATAAAACCTGTGCCCTACGTGCAATATTCGTTAAGATGTTCTGGAAATCTTACTCTTCTTCCAGAACGCGTTGTTTTAGGTTTTTCTATCGACGATGACGAAGTATCAAGTTGTGTGTCGGTTGTCGTGTGGGGTACTACAGGTGTAGTAGCTGTGTCGTTTGCTTGTACCGAAGGAAACCCGACGTAGCTAGGGTTTCCTTCTAAGTACGCTGCTTTGAGTCGATCGATACTGATGCTATCGTTCGTACCGTTCTTATCGACTACATAGTACTTAGGTTCGCGTTGAAGAACTTTGAAGGGTCCTTCGTATGCTGATTCGAGGGATCGTCGATGTGAGTCTCGACGAACGAAAACGTGTGTACTATGTCGTAATTCGGGTTGAACGAAAACATCAGTTGATTGAGGTCGAGTGTGAGCAGGTTTAACTGAACGCATTGCGTTTGTAAGCCTACTCGTGTAAGAGTTTAGATCCATGTTCAATGAAGAAGCTGAAGGATCCACGAATTCTCCTGGGAGTCGGAGTGTCGTTCCGTAAACGAGTTGAGATGCAGTATATCCAATGTCAGCTTTCACTGCATTGCGGATACCTAGCAAGACGAGTGGAAGAGCGTCTGTCCACTGTGAAACGTTTGAAGCTGATAATGAAGCTTTTAGTCGTCGATGAAAACGTTCTACCAACCCGTTTGCTTGTGGGTGGTAGGCGGTCGTTCGGAAGCGCATGATTCCTAATAGTGAGGTCAGACAACGGAAAAGTCCAGATTCGAACTGGCGTCCGCGGTCTGTAGTGATGGTTGAAGGGCAGCCGAAATTTTCTACCCATCGTTCGACGAAAGCGCGAGCCACGGTTTCAGCAGTAATGTCCTTAATCGGTACTGCTTCTGGCCATCGAGTAAAACGGTCTACGCATGTTAGGAGATATGAGTATCCGTTCGAGTCGGGTAAGGGTCCTACCAAATCTAGATGAACATGGTCGTAACGAGCATCTGGGGTTTTGAAATAGCCTAAGGGACATTTATTGTGTCTAATTACCTTAGATTTCTGACAGCTTACACAGGAGCGTGCCCACTCCCTCACGTCTTTATTCATGCCAGGCCAACAAAAGCGTTCGGCTATAAGTTTGACTGTTGCACGAGCACCTGGGTGAGAAAGATTGTGCAACGTATTGAAGACGTTGCGTCGATAATGTTTTGGTACTATTGGACGATCCCTACCTGTAGATGTATCACACAGTAAGGTTTCCTTACCTGTTCCCATCTGCTTAATACTTAGTTTAAGAGTTGTCGAGGATAACTCATGCTGAAGATCAATGTCTTCTTTTTGAAGCTGAGCGAGTTTAAGAAGGTCGGTTCCTTGGAAACTGTTCAAGGAACTTATTCGAGACAAGGCATCTGCGACTACATTGTTTGCTCCAGAAATGTGTTGTATGTCTGAAGTAAACTGCGAAATGTAGTCGAGTTGTCGAGACTCTCGCGGTGAGTACTTGTCTGAAGATGAACTTAAAGAGAAGGTAAGAGGTTTGTGATCAGTAAAAAGTGTGAATTCTCTTCCTTCGATGGAATGTTGGAAATGCCGCACAGCACAATACATAGCTAGGAGTTCCCTACCGAACGTGCTGTACCTAGATTCCGCGTCTAGCAACCGTCTCGAGAAAAATCCTAAAGGTTGCCATGAGTTGTTAACCCATTGTTGTTAGACTCCTCCGATTGCTGAATCAGATGCGTCTACGGCGATACTAATGGGCGCTTGAGTGTCCTGATGAGCAAGTAGGGTTGCCTTAGCGATGTGTTCCTTAACTGTGGAGAATGCTTTACGGGCTGTGTCGTCTAAACTAATTGATTTTGCATTTCCACGAAGTTGGTCGGTTAACGGTTTCATAAGGGATGCGCATTTGGGTATGAACCGTCTGTAGAAACTTACAAGTCCGTTAAAAGTTCGTAACTGCTTGATCGTGGTCGGTTCTGGGAAATCCAGAATGGCCGCCACTTTGCTCCTAAGGGGTCGGATGCCTTGAGCATCAATAGTGTGTCCTAAGAAGTCTAAGGAGTTAGTTCCGATTTGGCATTTCTGAATGTTTACAGTAATGCCATGCCTATGGAGTCGATCGAAAACAATGTCCAGATGCTTGAGATGTGATTCTCTGTCCGGACTTGCTATTAGACAGTCATCAACATACGCATGTACGAAGTTGAGACCTCGAAAGACGTCGTCTATAAACCTTTGGAAGGTTTGAGCCGCATTTCTTAAACCAAAAGGCATTCGCAAGAATTCGTAAAGACCGAAAGGAGTGATGATGGCGGTTTTAGGAATGTCGTCAGGTGCCATCGGGATTTGGTTATAAGCCTTAACTAAGTCGATTTTTGAAAAAACAGTTGTACCTTTCAAGGTAGCTGTCAAATCGTGAATATGAGGCAGCGGGTAACGATCGGGAATGGTTTTAGCATTCAGACGCCGATAATCACCAGTTGGCCGCCAATCGTTGCTGTCCTTTTTAGGGACCATGTGCAATGGGGATGACCATGGACTATTTGATGGTCGAATTATCCCTAAGTCTATCATATGGTCGAATTCGTTTTTGGCTAACCTAAGCTTTTCGGGAGCGAGTCGTCGGGCTTTCGAAAATACAGGTGGTCCTGTAGTCGAGATGTGATGTGTAACATTGCTGGTTACACAAGGCAATTTCGATTGCGGTTGATATATCCCTGAGTATTCGTCCAGTAATGATTGGTACAAGGGGTCTATGGTGTGCTTAATCGTGACTGGGGATAACCTGCAACCAGAACAAGAAGTTACGCAAACAGATAACTTAGTGTTTCCATCTATTAACCTTCGTGAGCGTGTGTTGATGAGTAGATTGTGGTATTGTAACAGGTCGATACCAATGATTGGCATAGAGACATCTGCAACAACGAAAATCCAGTGTATGGGTTTGCGTAAACCCACGTTAAGGTAGACGTACCTTTTACCGTAAGTAGCGATCGGTTTTCCGTTTGCCGCCTGTAAACTTAAGACAGACTCGCGAAGTCTGTCGTTGGGATTTGCTGGAAGAATGCTAACTTCTGCGCCGGTGTCGACGAGGTAGCGAACTTTCGTAGTCACATCCGTGACATATAAGAGGCGGCTGTGTTCGCCGGCTACGGTTGCCGTTAACGCGTGCCGGCCGGGAAGTTTCCCAAACTGCTTTTCGTGTCATTCGATTTTGAGGTCGGATAATTGCAGGGTTTCCTGCAATTTCTGGAAGACTTACCGTACTGGTTATGATACCAGCACCAGTCGGGATTATCTGTCTCTCGTGGTCGAGAGACAGATCGCCTACGTGAGACACTTCTACGCGGGGTTTTTGACCGACTACGGTCATTACGAACTCTAAGATATCGTGTAAGTGTGTGACATAGTTCGGTGATGTCGTTCGGGGTCGTTTGAGGTTTTTCTTTGATTGAAAAAACCTCGGCCTTAGAAGATTTAGTGATTTCTAAGATTCGGTCGGCAGATGCAGCCAGCTCGTCTATGGCGTTGTTTTGAAATGAAACAAGCACTGCCTGCACCTGATGAGGAAGTTTAGACAAGAAAAGTTGTCTGAATAGGCCATCATCGAAAGTTCGTTGGCCGATAACCTCTCTCAATCTTAGCAACATGTCTGTCGCAGAACCCTGTTGCAAGTCGATGTTATGGAAGAGTTGGTCTAACTGTTGTCGGTCGGTTAGGTCTCCACGTTTTAGAATCGAACATTTGAGAGTTTCGTAAGGTTCGGGAACATCACTAGTAAACATACTAGGTGTTACGTACCTGTTAAACTCGCGCGGTAACGCCTTAACTACCGCGAGGAATCGTGTGCGCGAGTCCGTGATTCCGTGCATGCAAAAATCAGCTTCTCCGTAGCAGAACCAGAACTCGATATTGTCTGGCCA
Organism: Schistosoma mansoni; assembly: GCF_000237925.1. Lineage (NCBI taxonomy): Eukaryota > Metazoa > Platyhelminthes > Trematoda > Strigeidida > Schistosomatidae > Schistosoma > Schistosoma mansoni. The sequence goes on along the minus strand of NW_017386035.1, from coordinate 817,394 downwards.
AAATGGCGTTAACTGAATTATTTACAGCTACAACAAGAATGACCACGCCTGAAAGGTTGAGCCTTCCGTTCTTCGTCGTTAAACTTCTTTTAGTGTGAAATGCTGAATGTGGATTTTCTCAGTTATCTTACATTTGGCTTGAAGTATCGTATTACTTACGCCCGTTACTCCCAGGGGAGCATAGGACGCCAATCAACATTCTCCAAACCCATTCTGTTCTGGGCCTTCCTTTCTAGTTCTATCCAACTTTTGTTCATTCTTCTCATGTCTGTCTCCATTTCTCGGCGTAATGTGTTGTTTGGTCTTCCTCTTCTCCTTTGGCCTTCAGGATTCCATGTGAGGGCTTGCCTTGTGACGCAGTTGGATGCTTCCCCAAATGTGTCCTATTCACTTCCAGCGCTTATTCCTGATTTCTTCCTCCACTGGAATCTGGTTTGTTCTCTTCCACAGTAGGCTGTTGTTGATAGTGTCTGGTCAACGGATCCGAAGTATTTTGCGTAGACAACTGTTAATAAACACTTGTATCTTCTGGATGATGGCTTTCGTGGTTCTCCAATTTTCCGCACCATACAGTAGAATCGTCTTGACATCTGTATTAGAAAGTCTGATCTAGGTGTTGGTTGACAATTATTTTGAGTTCCAGATGTTCTTCAGTTTTAAATATGCTGTTCTTGCTTTGCCGATCCGCGTCTTCACATCTGCATCAGATCCACCGTATTCATGGATGATGCTGCCCAGATATGTAAAGGTTTCCACATCCTTCAAAGCTTTTCCGTCAAGTGTAATTCGATTGGTGCATACTGTGTTGTATCGGAGAATCTTGCTTCTCCCTTTGTGTATATTGAGACCTACTGCTGCTGAGCCTGCTGTTACACTGGTCGTCTTCTCCTGCATTTGTTGTTGCGTGTGTGATAGAAGAGCCAGATCATCTACGAAGTCTAGATCGTTCAGCTGCATCCTAGCTGTCCACTGTATCCCATGCTTTCCCCCGGATGTTGACGTCTTCATGATCCAGTCGATCACCAGGAGAAAGAGAAAGGGTGAGAGTAAGCAATCTTGCCTGACACCGGTCTTTACCTCGAACAAGTCAGTGAGTTGTCCTCCATGTAAGATTTTGCAGTTTAATCCATCATAGGAGT
>NW_017386035.1:807859-816055 GCF_000237925.1 Schistosoma mansoni | reverse complement strand
TTTATTACTCCTGTTAACGTGAGTCCAACCACCTACAGGATTTTTGGGAACCACTGTCTCATTCAAGGACTGTTCCCTGGGGGACCCAAGTTTACTGAGGGAGTCGATGACAGTCGATGTTAAGATGGTGCTGAGTTTCAGCACATCATCACTCGTGCTGTTAACAGCACCGTCGATAACCGACCTGTCAGTATCCTTTTTCTTGTTTGCCCTATGCGTTCCAGCTTTGTTACCCGTCATGATGCTATCATTTACCAAATTCTTAGACAACTTATCTCTCAGAGCTGTCAGTAAAGTAATGATGGTACACAACATAACTACCGTATCAGTGTTGCAGGTAACACATACCCACCTACGATCAGACTTGCTGAGTCTGCTATAGGCTGCTGCTGTTAGATCTGTACATGCCTCGTGGAACCAACCTTTGCAGTTGTCACATTGCATGCCGGATGTAACGGCGAAACGACAACCAGGTCTTTTGCATGAATTTTTCATGGCTAATGATTTAGACTGTCTTAAAAATACAAGCAGTAAATTTAGGACCGTTAAAAAAAACACACAGTAAACGAAAACTGGCAAAAATGTATAAAAACAGTTAACGATAAGCTAAAGCTAGCCTTTACGTGAAAACTATAAAAAAAATCGATAGTGAGCTGAGGCGAAACCACAGTTAACTATTAATTTGAGTGAAACACAAAAAAAGAAGTAATCTACCGAACGCATAGCTCAGAATAGATTCTTTAGATCGGAAATGGTACTTTTGTTGCGTAAGAACACAGCAAAAGTTTGAGAAATGTAAATCATGTTAGGACTAAACTTCCTATTCGATTGGCTTAGTTGTTTGCGCGCCATTTGTCCAATATTATCAGTATCTGCGTGTTTTTGATGAGAAATTAAAACCAATCATTTTCTATGCCTTCGCTTCTTGGTGTTAAGGTTGGGTTACGCTGACCCACATTCCGAAATTCCACAACTTTTTTCCTCTTCCTTTCCTGAAAGTAATAAGACTCGGTAAATGGGTTGAAGACGAGACCCAATAAAGGAGGATCTTGAAGTTAGTACTCGGGAATTTTGAGGAAAGAGACGTAATATCGAACAAGGCATACAAAACTCGTGAATCAAATATTCATATTCGACCAGATCGACCACTTGAGGATCGAATCAAGTGGATGAATGATCTAAACTCCCTTACGATGAGCGTTTAAAACGCCTAAACCTCTTCCCCTTGTCTTAGGGACGCGAGGTGACCTTATACTGGCATTTCGTATCTTTAATTATGATTCGGGTACTAATATGTCTTATCTTTTTGCTCCATCCAGCACTGATAATCTCCGAGGTCATACCAAGAAGGTTCACAAACCGCGATCTAACAAACTAAAGGTGGGGTCCCGTTTTTCTCATCGAGTTGTCAATGACTGGAACGCCTTACCCGAATAAGTGGTATCAGCCCCATCAGTGAACATTTTCAAGGAGAAACTGGACCCTCACTGGAAGGCAAACTGTAGGGTTTAACACAGGTTCACCAACCTACTATCCTTATTACTGAAGACTGAATGCACCAACAAAAGGTGTCCTGGGAGAGAACTCGGGACGTATATGATTTGATCACGGCTTTTGAAATTTCTAGGAATCTCCTGTTATAATCAATCCTAGGTAGAAGTGTGAAAGATTTAGGAGATACTAATACAAATACCACTATCCAGCATATGGTAAACCGCTATCAGATCACCTCGTAACCTATGGTAATATAGCAGAAATAGGTCTATCTTCGTAAGATGGGTCAAGAAGACCATTCACCATCTTGGTCCGTCCTCTTTAAATCCTTCCAAGCGTAGCTGCTTCGTATTCAAGTGAAAGAATTGCTGCTTGGACATCATATTCCAAATATAACCTCACAAGTGTTGGGTATAATATCGCAAACATCATTCCATCTGAATCAAAAATTACCCATTATACCGGGGAGCCTTTGGCAGCTACTACTATAGTTACCCATATTTCTAAAACTGTCTCATATTATGACTCCTAAATCTTTACGACTAGTAACTTTGGGTAATGACATTCAGTTTGTTTCTCAGATATGTAATTCGACACATTGATTGAATTGTATTACTACACTCTCACTATAATTGATTTCTAATCACTTCTGGTTTTTCCACTCAACCACCATATTCGAATCTTATTGTAATTGTATCTTACCAGTCGAGCTGAATGTGTATACGTCACCCATAAGCAATAGAGTATATAACTGCTACACTTGGTTGTTCACGTCAAATCGAAGAAAAAGACTGGATTTTTCTTTGCGGGACTCCATTCCTCAAAACCACATGGCGACAGAATACCTGTTATTCTCACTCATTGCAATATATATATATATATATATATATATATATATATAAAACTTAGGTGAGAAAGCTTATCGAAGACTTTACTTAGAACTATCCAAGTCAAATCTGCTGGGATATTTCTATTTTTAATTCCAGTCTGACCTCTTTCTAGTGAGTTTTGGTAAATCAGAAATGAAAAAATCCCATCACTTCTCTAAGCTCATCTTTCAATATAGTGGAACAGCCTTTTGGGACTATTTTCCGAGTGTCGGATCAGTGGCTTCTCACAGGATAGTCTAACTGTACGTATGAGCGTTTTTGATCCCCTTCTAATTTTACGGTAAGGGGATCCAAACTGTTCTGTCCCTGTAGAGAGGTAACATGTTTGAATGTTTCTTCCCATAACTAAAAAGTTCCTTGACCACTTTTGTTATCCATGGTGGGTAGTTGTTGGGTCTATGTGGTTTTAGGAATGGTATACGTGGAGACGTAACGGAGCTCCTTCACTTGAAAAGCTAGTGTTAACCGACTAGCCCGTTACCTCAGAATAGTTCTTAATAGCCGACATATTTACTCCCCATACGCCCCCAAATGCCCTGGTACGGCCGAGAGTGGGGAGAGTTTGCTCTCCCTCTCGAAATGCTCTCATATGGCCACGCGAATATATAGCCTCTGCCAGGGAAGTCCTACTCACTGCCTTCTCGTGGCGGGGGTGTTGTTCACAAAAGTGAGAGGACGAAAAACGAATGTCCGGCGCTTTAACCGGGTTGGTGGATGTGGAGGATCTATCTAGGGGAGTTGGCAAACCCTGATTCCAAACCAATGGTGCACATGGACTCCAGGATCCTGAAGGAGCGAATGGCGTATGAACCAACTGTTGGTCACCGGCTACCATGGGACTGCATCTCCTCACGATGCTCCACTGCCTTGTGGACTAGACCTTTAGGTCAAAGGCTCCGGGTGTGGCCCCCTAAGAAAACCACCTGCTTCAGTCTGGGTACCTGGGCAGTATCACAGCCCTCACACAAATCGAATGAGATTTGTGAGGCGCATATTTATCTGGTGCTTCCTTGTACCAATATTTGTGTGTTTAAATAAATAAATAAGTAAAAAATACTCCCCATACAATTGGGCGAGTTTAAACCTGACCATATCACAGAATCTTACGGTGAATGACAAAACAGTGTAACCACTATGAACTATTGGTGGGAGGATATCTAGATAGGTAATGCCCTCTACTTCATGGTTAATTACCAAGTCTAACAAAGAGGGTCAGTGATACACAAAAACCGTAGTAGCAGTCTAGAGTACTTGTCGGTCCTGCTTCTGCCTAGCCCAGTCAGTTAAGTCCAGAACAGCCTCTGCGGTATGAATGGTTATATTTCAAACATACTGAGTTTATATACCAATCAAACAGACCACATCGTACCATAAAATAAGAAATAACACTCAGGATACTGAAGCCCATGTACACTATTGGCCTTGAATCAAGGTTTTCCAACTCCCCTAGGTGGACTTTCCGTGTCCACCGGCCCGGTTAAAGCGCCGTACATTCGCTTTTCGTCCTTTCAACTCCATAAACAACACCCCCTCCATGAGAAGGCAGTGATTTCAATTAAACTTAATTTTAATATTTGACTCATTATTTACATAGACTCTCTGTGTAGTTATTTCAAGAGTATATACAAACACGTAAGGATGATCATAATACGGGAAAAAGGGTCATAAGAGAAACTGCTTTTTTTAAATCAAAGTAATATTTACTAATTCGTTTTGAGATCAACTACCACTTGTTTGCGTTAAGCTTGTACTTTTATCAAAAACGTTTGCATTTAGACTCTTTAGTTTTGTATATGAATGTTTGGAAGATTATTCCACTATATTTCCATATGAAGATATCCGTCCAAGCGTTGAATCATTCGCATATCAAGACGCTAAACTATATCGTAACTTAGCTTCTAAATCTTTTATTTAAGCTGCCAGTATTTAGATATTTTCATTCTTATAACTGGGAAACACAGTTTAAGCTAGTCGGTATCTCCTATCACCTTCCATCAGGCTTTATATTAACAAAGTATTGATTTAAAACACTTAGGTCTATTGCATGCAATGGAACTATAGTACATGGATATGAATTATTGGGTGATAATGGTGTTAATAGTAATAACTCAAGTCATTCCAGTATTTTTATATTCATAGAGGCGTATTAGAAATTGTATGTATGGATAAAATAAAATCTTGTCTTATAGATAGCAAGTCTAATGAAAGATCAAAAGCTTTGTGAACAATACGAAATTTTAAGTAAAAGGTGGATACTAAGAACGGTAATCAGAGCAAAAATACTGAAATTACACATAAAGATACATTTTATTCGTATCTTATGTGATCACGACAGGTCTGTATTAGTGTGCCGTCGATAAATAAATACTTTAAGAAGGATGGAATCCAAGAAAATGACTTCATATGCATAAATTTCATTACTAATTTCTGATGCATATTGCTTCTGATACACTTAGTAAGTGGAGATACACAAAGTTTGAAAGCTTCTATACATAAGGTCAAATCCTAAGCTTTAATAGATTTTATGTTGTATCCATGGGCTCCAGTACCCTGAGGGAACAAATGGCGTATGAATCAATCGTTGGTCACCGGCCACCATGGGAATGCATCTCCTTACGATGCCCCACTGCCTTGTGGACCAGACCTTTAGGTCGAAGGCTCCGGGTGTGGCCCCCTAAGAAAAACACTTGCCTCAGTTTGGGCACCCGGGCAGTATCACAGCCCTCACACAAATCAAATGAGATTTGTGCGGCGCATATGTATCTGGTACCCCCATCGGATCAGGATATTGAAATTTTCATGAATTTAATTGTTTCTTTTTATGGCCACACAACAATGCTCTAGATGGCGACGATGAAGTCACTGAATTTTTCTATGTTGCTGCTTCCACAGAAACAATTAAATTCATAAATACATGTACAACTCGAAGGATTCAGGTAATCTTTTACTTGTGTCGCGAGTGCATTGAGTGATCAAATATATACATACTGTTGATGAAAAGAATAGTTTATTAGTAATATTGACTTTTTTTTGTTCCTAATAGTTTAGTAACCGCAACTCTTTGAATTAACTGGATCACAACAAGCTTCATGGATTGCTCTAGATATTATTTGCCATCACGTTAGTCCAAATGATAAAAAACATTGAAGCTTTATGATATTCATTTTTAGTGCAACGTAAAAATTGGTGCATTTGGGACATTAAAACCTAAGTTAAATTAGTACAAGTCTGCATCAGAATTTTATCTTTGATGGAACGTTTTCTAAACTTGGGTCATTATTATTTGAGGTTGTTCCATTACTCGTAATGTTTTTTTTTTGAATGAATGATAGTTGCCTACATAAACTGTAAAAACTCGAATATCAAATTATTTTTAAATCGCCTTGATTTTGTAATCATTTATTCTTCCAATGATTATTTGTTTAACAGCTAAAATTAATCTGTATTCATAATATTCCTGTTATTTGGTTTTCTTAGATATATTTGCACGTAACTTTATTTTCACATTTTAGCATGGTTCCGTCAGAAAATGACATAAAGTTCACATGGCTTGCAGCTTGTCTTGTCAGTTTATATGGTTTAGGCTCATGGATTGTTGTTAATGGATTATGGGTTGAACTACCGTTATTGGTGAATGTTCTACCAGAAGGTTGGGGTTTGCCTGCTTACCTGATAATCATTGTACAAGTACTTTAGATTGTTGATAATGTATATGCGAATAATAGCTAGATTTATCCATATTAAATGCTAAAATTAAATTGAAAGTAACGAAATAAGGGCTTGCAATATTACTGAAGGCTTCAACTTATCTTTGTGCTTCTTACAGCAATTTTTTAAAATCATAATCTACATGAAATATTCTACATCCATAAATATATTTCTTAATATCCCGCACAGGTTATTTTACGTAATATTTATAATGTTTTGTTAAGCCCTCATGAACTTCCATAGTTGGTAATAAGAAAATAAAATAACGAGAATTTCAGACCAACGTTATAGGTATTTACTTTCAGAAGTATTACCTCTAGTCGAATAAGATAAAAAAAAAGTCATTAATATACGTAGTAAGAATTTCAACCACACTTAATGTATTTCACCGGTGTTTTTATCAGCCTTACGTAATTATTAGTCTTTGAGAATTTGCGGATTGGTGCCTTATCCTAGTAGTAGCGTTTTCTGATGATTACTTAAGTCTGATTTTCACGCTATGCGTTTTTAAGTCTAACAATACTTCATGAAGCGCCAGAATATTTTCCTGTCCTGGTTTTGACGGCACCAGTTATTTTTCCTGAAGCTTTTCGCGAAATCTTAGGTGATCACCGGTTAGGTGATTTGTTTAGAACTCCTATAATTTCCCAAAGGATTTTGTAAATCAGTTACAATGGAGACCCTGGAACTTCATAGAATTTTTGTTGTTTTATTACTTTAAAAAGCAATTCCGTCAAGGGCATAGATATTTGTCACATCCAATAATAGGCTTACTTCCGTTTATGGGAAACTATACTTCACGCAAACCTTCACAAAGAGTTTATTGTGTTTAATTATCAATTTTAGATTTATGGTTTACTCTATATGAGAAGCCTGGATTTATCCAAATAGTTTAGTTTAGCTGATTTCATACTATATGAATTTTCTTTCATATTTCTACTGTCTCAATGCTTTATGCCATAATCTTCATTCGAATCCTGATCTCAACTAGTCATAGAACCGAATGGCTTCCCTCGATATAAAAATTTGTAGCATATGATGAGAATAAAATTCTTTTGTTTTTTTTCAGAATTTTTATACGATGACTGATGCTTCATTATCACAATTGCTTAGTAAAGTAGTTTAATTTTCGGAAATGTGAACGATTGGTTTTAAATTCAGTTAATCAGAAGCAATGTGCCAATTGCGAGATGTCAAAATCCTGAATGATATCCTGGGAAGAACGATAAGTAAACTCTATTGAAAGATCCCAAATGAAATGAAGCAACTGTCCAATACTCCATGGTCTCGGTAGCTTTGTTGACATAGTATCACTCTGTGATGAGAACACCATTCACATTTTCCCTAGAAACAATTTTACAATAATGAAGAATGTTTGTGAGACACTTACATTATTATTACCAAAGTAAGCATTGCACAGTAGATGTAATATTCGTCTGCGTAGTCGACTGCCAGGAAGCATACTTCGTAACTGTTTAAACCGTATAAAAACGCGCGGGCTACTAGTTATGTGGTTTCATGAATGACGTATGAAGGAGTAGAATGTAGCTGTTTATTTTCCCACATCTTTATACCGTTTGTTTGTCCTTAAGTACAGATAATTCACACTTTTCTTGTTTATACATTGTCAGATAGCAAATGTGGGACCAGTGATCTATGTTCCGTTGGCAAAATTTTTGGAAGCTAAAACAAATGGATTTTGTTCGCGTTGTTTACAACCACCTGAAAGGATAGCCAACTATTTAATACTTGCTGTCGGTCTAATATCATGCATATTGATTTCGCAGTTTTGGAACGTAAGTACTGTTATGTTCGCTAGATTTAGATATATCTATTGATTATCAAAAAAAGTGCACATCTTTATTGGTCTATGTATTTGAAAATGGAACTTTTATTGTCTTACTGAAGAAACCTTACAAATAAATATAATGATATGTCATACATAATCATCTTGACCAAAATAACATGACTTTGAAGTGTTCAAACTTACTGCGATTCTGATTGTGGTACGAATATTCAGCATTTTTACCTTTGTACTCTTTAAATTTATGTTAATTTAATTCACAATTATATGAACGAAGAATATTCTTTTCAATAATTTCTC